>NC_037592.1:10284393-10584393 GCF_003073045.1 Pomacea canaliculata
TTATAGTCATTAATCAAATTTACGAAGAAAGCCAGATCCGTTTTCGTGAGAACAACCAGTGTACATGTACGTACTTTCGACATTATTGACCACCGATTGCACGACATTTCGGTGTGTTCGCTGCTCACTTTCCGTGCCGATCCTATATACGACTTTGATTACTTTGAGGGGAATTCAAACTGCAGTACTTATATATATAACCGGAATACCTGGAGAAAACTCCCAACGCTCAGCCCTGCGAACATGTGTCACATACAAAGTGTCCCAAGCCGAGATATGAATCCAGAGCCTCGATCACACTCTGGAAATCGAACTGATCGATCTCGCCTTAAATGGGCGGGAAAGTGCGCTACTTTTTTATTATTAGAAATACAAACTCTCGAAACAATTCATGTCCTTAGTATCGCAAATCTGTCTAAACTCTATATTTCTATATTGTTTTACTGATCTGCTAGCTTGGAGAGCCTGATTCGAAATATTGTGTGTGTAAGAGAGATCGAGAGAGAACAAACGCACGTAGCCTGTAAACCATTTTTATTATTTTTATTTCAAAGGAGCTGTAGTTCGTTTCTGTTTGGTCAGCGAAAACATGATTTTGGCCAAAGGACGGAGATGCGGAAAAAAGAGAGACAAAAACACAAAATAGAGAAACGAGAACGGAACAAACGCCGAGTGCAAGACCCGTGCAGCTCTCAGGGTTAGAAAGTGCAAGACCCTTGCAACTCTCAGCTCTGTTTTATAACAAGGTGCATTTGAACATCAAAGTGCTGACAACCCCCGTCAGAGGCAGGTCGAGTATGGGAGTGTTGAACCCCCGCTATTGTTGAATGGGATGAGCGTCATGTCTTCCCCCAACAGACAGAGAAAGAAAAATGCTTTCATGAGTTTATGCGTATTACCGAGACTGAGAGCAGCAAAATACACAATAGAAGCAAGTAAACGTAGGGCAAAAACAATTTCACTGGACACAGGTTGAAACTAAGGTTGTGCATTGATTTAGGGTATTGTGGACGTAAGAATAAGTAAAAAATAAATTTAAACAGTTGCACAGAATATGTGGCTATTTATGCCTGCATTCTTAAGAAACGTAACAATTTTTAATGTACATCCACTTAAAGAAGAAATTAATGATTATTATACAATATAGTTATGGTGCCTGACGGTCACAGATATATTAATGGACTCGAATAGAGCGAAAATGTTAATTCTTATATGTTAATTTTATGTTCTGCTTTGGTTTGTTTATATTATGCTTGGACCTCCCACAATATGTCCTAATGATGAAGTCTATAACATTCAAAATATCGTATCAAAATGTAAAGTATGTGTGCCTCGAAGTGTTAGCAGTTAACGATTCTCCCTACTAGCGTTCACCCCGACCCCCACCACCTCCACTTTCTTCTACTCCTGCGATCATTCCAACTTCGTGTTTAAACATAACTCCTGAGCAGAAAAATCGACCACGGCCAGCTGACATTTGTTTTCTTTGCTCAGGTGCAACACTTGAGACTGATGAGGGCTATCTGTTTAGTTTGATTCACCTGGAGAGATGGTGGCCAGAATAGAAGCCCCTGTCACCTCTCGCCGGTCGTCTGCTCAGATGAACGGGAAAAGAGGTATAAACGTACTATATACTTCAGACGAAAAAGAGCGGCCTGCACCTCTTAAAAAAATAACTTGCCGGAAGAACGGATAAGGAAATCAGTGTTATGAAGGGCTGACTGATTAAGGCTAGACTACAGCAAAACAGCCGGCCTGGTATCACATGTTGGGAAAGCAGCTCGTCCGAGACGAGCTCTGAATTCAGGATACTCTTCAATGGCAGCACCGGACAGCTAGGACAGGACGACCCCAATGGACGAGACAGTAATGAACGTAAAGCTGGACATATAGCGATCTTCAAGAACATAGCTCTTGTATCTGCAGTTCCTCTGCTATCTCTGAATGATCAGGATGCAGGTAGCCTCTTGACACCGCCACTTTTAGGACAGGGACCACAGCTAGTGCATACCGCCTACAGGCAACATTAAAATTAAATTCAAAAAACCCTCTTAAAACTTCGTGCTTTGACTTCTTATACGATTTAGCCCTTTATTTTGCATTATATGGCAAACATCCTATACAGCAGTCAATAAATAAAAAGAAATATGTTTTGAACTCACAGACGCATATGAACACACAGAATTCGAAGTGGGAAATGAGGTAGAGTGGAGTGGGATGAGGGATATGTGATCTGTGTTTAGAGTGTAGTGCGTCGGCAACACGACAGGTATCGCCGGTAATCCGCTAGGTGCAGTATGTAACACCACTTGCTTCGCGTCTCATGTGCTATCATCACAGCTATCAGCATACCTGCCATTGTCTGCAACACAGTAAGTGAGCAAGGGTGGGTGCGGGTGCACTTTTCTGCCCTCGTGTCTGGCTGACTGTGACCAGATGAGGTTAAGAAGGCGCCCGCTTCCTGATTCACTTTAATTGCTCCTATTATCTGTACGCAGATTTGACTGTACCAGTATGAGATCACAAGAAACGCCCCTGTCTGCACAAGTCGGCGTGGTATTAACTTGTTTTCTGCTGTTCGCCGAATAGATCGACATGTCAACTTATACATGCTTGAACTTTAAAAGGACATATAGTGGGGTGAAAATGTTTACACGCTCGAACTTTAAAGGACTATTAGGGTGAAATTTGTTTTTCGAATGACCGAGTAAAGCTCATTGCAAGACACAAGGTACTATTTACCCAAATGTGGGTGAACACCTCTCTTGCGTCATTGAGATACATGTCTACAAGCATCACAGTGCACAGGAAGAGATCAAAATTGTGACCAACCCACCCATTCACCCTACTTGTCCTTTTTAGCTGGAACAATCGAGTCCTATTGTACCGTGCAGACCTTTTTATTACAGAAAAATAAAAAAGTTTTATGCACGGCAGTGTAGATTTTTTCTTATTTTTATTTAGTTTCTTTTTTTGTTTTGTTTTTAAGGTTGTAAATGTTTTCACGTAAAACCGCTTCCTCTAAGTTTTGGCTGCCATTTGAACGTCGTATATATGTCATAGCCGAGCTTAACTGCATTGTGATCATATAATCATGGGTTTAGTGTAAATTTTAAAGGGTATTTAAATTAATAGACTGCATTTATTTTAAAAGTGATATAAATTACTGTTTTAAATCTTTTTATGTGAAATTTACGTTTTGTGTGTGTATATATATATATTTTACAAAAACCGCATTTGTGCTTGGTAAAGTATTCACTGCTATGAAGCCGAGACAAGTAGTAAACGTATGTACTTCATTCAATATATTCAAAGTTTCCGTTTCAATTTAACTTACACAGTACTTAGGTTTAACATTCCTGTTTTCTTAAAATTTTTACCGTCTGACTTTATCGAATGTGTAGTTTCACACACCAGTACTCAAGCACATATACACCCACACACGCGTGCATGTATATATTCATAGTGCAACCTCCGACGTAGCACTAGCTTACACAAACGCTCTGTAATTTTCGAGCATGTAGCCTGGTTTTTATTATTATTATTATCCTTCGCCCCTGATAAGAACGAAATGAATTCGTTTACTTCCTTGATTGTGATTGTGCGCGTACAAAGCAATCTACAAAGCCTAGGCCCTAGAGCGAGTGCAAAGGTGAGTTGGGTGACACTCTGCCGAGACTTCTGGAAATGACGTAACATCCGTCCGCAGATATCATAAACACAGTTAAAAATAGTATCTGGGTGGTGCCTTTCTTTCTAGCCATGGTCAGCCTGTACACTACTGTCATGATTGTTTGGGTTTATCTGCTGTTTTCTGGTATACAGGAAGGGAGTTCTGGGATTGGGATCCAAAGCCAGCTAATAAATGCAGGCTAGCGTCCTACTTTCAGATTTAGTAAGACCCTGACTTTAGTTAAGTGCTTTATAGTTCTTACTTCAGAAAGTTCATTTTAGCTCTGATACACATTTATAATTCCTGATGTATAGGGAACAGTACAACAGTTTTATGCACGGCATAAACTTCACATACTCTTGCGTTCACATGCAAACGTCTTCATAGGTGGCGTCGATCGCCTGCACTTTCTCGGATCCTAAATCATACACCGTATTAGTGATCATATATAAGTACTATATATATATTTTTTTCGGAGCTCCCAACAAAGAAAAATTTCTATGTTCTTGCGACCATAGACAATAAAGATGTATCTTGTATCTTGTATATATGCATCATACATATTGTAAGGTCACTGATCCGATTAAGTGCACGTATGGACATCCGCTCAGTTAGAACACTTTTGCGGTTATGGTGACGCAATCAGCCACGGCGTTGCAGGAAGGCTGTACTGGGGTCTGTGCACTTGCAGGAGGAAATGCGGGTATGCGGCACAACCACAAGGCAACCAGTCGATCTCGGTGGAGAAGTGAACATTCGATACTTGGCTCTTGTGCGAATTCCTGTACACCCTAGCCATTCGTGTGTGACACTTGACCCGAGAAGATCCGAAATATAGTAAGTACCTTTTAGAGACTGGGCAGGAGGGCAGCAAAATACAGCAGGATGATAAGGAGATAAGCACTTGAACACCTTGGTTAGTTTACACAGTTACACGTCACCGGGATTTTAAAACAGGTGTCCCATGTGCGTTACATTACATTACACTGTGTCACGGGCACATGCATATCACAGGGTCTTGTGCGCTTACATTACATCAGCATGCAACAGGAGTCTGAGTTTGCATTACACGAACGTGTTACATGAATGTTACAAATGTTTCGCACGTTCCTTTGTAGACTGGCAACTGGATGGCTGGTGTGGTCATTTGAGGTTACAATGACATGGATAACACACTCACACGCCCGCGCGCGCCGTGTTCTGTTTGTAGCCACTTAGTTTGGAGAGTCCTCTCGCTCTGACTTATCAGAAAAGTGAAGGGAGTATAAAGTAGGGGACTGCCGATAGGTGGTTGTAATATATTAGTCACTCAACACGTTGATTACTACAGCTTGGCTTACCTTCCTGATCTCACGCATGCTATATAATATTTCGCTTCTCGAATGAGCTACACTACCTGCACCTGGACGTCAAATGTGCCGAGCCCACCTCACGTACACCCACTTGCATTGGGTAATTTGGGAGAATGGGGAGCGATAGCACCTTGAAGGAAGTCAATAAGCTTTTAATGTCAACAATGACGTGCCGGCAGAGGGGATCGTTTGATACAACCTGACTTCCTTTACCTACGATGCATTCTTAAATTATCAAACTTTTCAGGATGTACACGGCTGACGTCACTTTCAGATGGCAGGGTCGTTGACAGTGAGAGAAAAGGGCACTATATAAGTTTCACTCTCAAGACAGCGCATACTCAAAACAGAAATTTCTGAAATTGGTGAAAGCAGTATGAAAAATACGTACTTCGCTTGCACTCTGTGTTTCCCATCTTCCAAACTAACCATTTCCTAGTGCCTCACACGTACACTGCCTTCTTAGTCTGCACCACTCTCTATTTGTCGATCTCCATATACCATTCAAATCATGTTATCCATCCCGATTCCGGATACACCACCATTTCTTTTTTTTCTCTCTTTCTTCCTCCCTGGCTACAGCCATGTGCTATAGTCACCTGACAAATATCAATCTGCTTCCAGAATGACAAATTTTATCGATACGTGTTACACTACAGCAAAGCAATAAATAATCACTTATATATGCTGCTGCAGGTCACTCGAACTATTATATGCACTCATAGTAAATAGTTTTATTAAACATTGATGTCTCGTACGCCCATCCAGTGGTGGTTCAGTCGAAGTGTAAAATATAATCATGTAAAATATCACATTCCCCTAGGGCATTAAATACAATTCTTCACACAAGCTCAGCTGGGCTACATGTCACTGAGCCAGATCGAGTATCGACGTGCGAGAAATCATCAGCAAATTGCAGCCAATATATTTTCGTATTTTAAAGAGATGTAAACATACCAGGATGCATTTTAATACCATCCATATATCACGTGGTATTTACATTTAAATAGCTATGAATATATTACCCCATACATCAGTGTGTTTAAAACATTCTTTGACATATCCGTGAGAGGTCAGTGCATTCACAGATCGAAGTCCTGATCATAGAAACAAAACCTTTTTATTGTCTCTAATTCTCTTTTCAATAGACTTTAATCATACGTATAGTTATTCCGGTATGTTATTAGTGGGAGGTAACATTTTGGTTACGTATGTCCGTGTTTCTCGGTCGATCGCCTTTTCTCAAAAAACACAGACAGGGTAGGGTAGACGTCCTGTCCACATCAGTGAACGCCCCCTTCTTACTGTAAACATCCAGAGTTGTAGGCCTTGAAAGGCTAAACCAGTCTATAATATTTTTGGTTGTTTGCTGAACTATTCTCAAAATAATAATAATGTTGAACACATTTAAAAGAAAACTATATAATGGTACTCATTAGTAAATCTAATGTAAGGATTTGCATGAGGCATATTACATAGCAGGAGTTTCTATATCACATAGTTTACAAATATGGCGATGATACCGGAGCAACAACTGGATAATCTCATAAGATCCTCTATGTTTACCTTTGGGAGCAGTTGAAAGTCCCATGGATACCGCCGTATTGTCAAAGAGGAAGAAAATCATGTAGGTAAATTTGACATTTACATTTAATAGCTTATTACATCGCAGATTGAACGGTATTGTCTTTTGTTTTTCTTTCTTTCGATCAGAACACTGTTTCAGTGATACGTAAGATTTTTCCAGAGACCAGTATACGAATAATAACTGGTCTTGATCCATAAATTCTCCAAAGATTAAAGACCTAATAGAATAAAAACTTAAAATAACGAAACCACAGAATTGCTAGGTGAAATTTCAGTTTCCAGCTGTGATACAAAGTCTCGAACTTGGGAAGCATTTTATTTACACACATGATTTCTAGCCACCGAATCGTGCTATTCTTATTCTAAACTACAGCAATTTAGCAGTTTTAGTTTTAACACGGGGTCGGTATGAACTGAAATGGAAAACGGAGTCTGAACTGTACCCAATGAAATTTTGCTAGGAACTGGACAATTTGGAAAGTTTTAAATATTGGTGAGAGACGGCATATTAATCGGCCATCATAGTTTTTGAAAAACTCATGTATTCTGCTTTTACACAACACTTTTGAGGATGCTTTCGTAAAATGACTGCATTATATATTGACCCTTCATGGCTGGTTATTTTCCTTTTGACTTGCTATGGGTCTTTGGTCTGGACGTTCACAACCACTTTCAGAATACTTTTAATAAAAGTTTACTATTAAAAAAAGTGAAGCTCTCTTGCTGATGCATGTTCATCAGAATTTTGCTGTCATAAACTGCATTTATATTCTCCCTGAACCAGTAGCATTCTGCTTCACAGTTGAAGACATAATTTAAACCACCATGCTACAGGTCAAAGGTGCATTTACTGGAATGACTTTTCAAGAGATATTTTACAGTTAAAGCATTGTCCTTTATAACTTAAAAGCGAGATATAACAACCAAAACAAGTGACAGTCCATGGATGCTTTCATGCATATTTGGTCAAGCAACTTGATTTTTAGAAATAAATGGAAATAAAAAAATAAGAAGAGAAGAAATAATAAAATCTGATGTAGAATTTTTTGGTGCACTATTTTAAGTTCTTTTTCTTGAAACATATTAATTTGCATCTTATGCTATCAACAAAAAACACTATCAGGTCTAATGATTTTTCTTGCCTTTAAACTTCACATAACGTTTTCAATATTGAATTTTGAGTTGTGATCTGAAAGAATGTTGTGTCTTTGTAGTGTCTTTGTTTCTGCAGATAATGCTGAAATAACATATGACAGTAACTTGGATTTTTTTTTGCACTATGCTAGAACTTCTTTCCTCATAAAATATGTTTGATGCTGTTTAAAAAGGAATAATTTTTGGTTGATGTTAGGCAATGTAAAAGTTGTTGATGCTGTTAAGGTTTTACATATATTATTGTGTCTTGTGTCTTTCAGCACTTACTGATGTAGGAGTTCTGTAGACTTGATTTGGCAAAGGTGATGACTTACAGCTGACAGAAGAACTTTATTTTACAATCTGTGACAATGGCTGCCCAAGGCTGGCAGGATGGCTACCCCAATCTTCAGCCTCCCCCGGCACCTCCACGTCGCAGATCTCCAGTGGATGCTTCCATAATATCATCTTCGGGCACTCATCCCACCGCAGCGCAGCCACCAATACCCAAACAGAGGACTACTGTGAAGTTTAAGTCTGCTGAAGGAGTCGAAGGTGCTGGTGGTGGTAACACTAGTGGCAGTGAAGTTAGTTCATCTCGCAGCAGACCAGAGCTCCTCAAAACGAGCTCTTTATTTACAGGGGACAGTGCAGTATCAGAATATGGTATTGATGATTTGCCACGGCCACATTCAGTGCATGTTCCCAGCAGCTCAGGCTTTATGGCTGATCTACAAGGTATAGATTTTAGCAGCTCTTTACAACGTAATATGTTTGGCACCAGTGGCAGCCTCTCATCGCAGAACCATTTAAGTTCTTCTTTAGAAGATCTTGTGTCCAAGCCAATGGAGTCAGGGTATCCAGACATCAGTAGTGCCTTTCGGGAACTCAGGTCAGAGATGGTGACCCCAAATATGATGGTAGCACCTCCTAACTATGCTCCTCCAGGTAAAATATTTCCCAGCTACAATTCTTCAAGTGGAGGAATTGGCTATGGGTGGAATCCCTGTCTTTTAGAGCCACAAGCCAACACCCCTTTTATAGTTCCAAACAACTTGATGACACCATCAGGCAGTAGCACTGGGTCTACTGCTGGTGGGGTTTCCCCGGGATTGTCATCTTTTCAAGGGAATGGAAGTTACTCTGGACAAGGTTACCCTGGAAATCTTTCTAGTCAGCCCAGCACTAATGTTCTGGGACAGACAGCTTTAGGAGGCCCTTTCCATGGTGGTATACTGGGGGGACAAATGAATGAAAACAGTCCCTCATACACTCTCTTTCCGCAAATGCAGTCAGGGTTGACACGAGCAGCCAGCTGGACCAATATTCATGATTACAGTAAACCAAGCAAAAACGATATTGGGATCAGTATAGAAGACAGTGTTTTGCCACAGCCTCAGTGTCAAGAAGAAACTGAGGAAGCTGGCTCAAATGTTGACCTTATTAATCTTCAGCAAGGATTTCCAGAACATGAGTATCTTTCATTAGATTTCTTTGACCCTCTATATGAACGTGGGCGCAAACAATCCATTGAAGTCCAAAACCAAAATGGTGCTTTAAACTATTCAATGGGTGAGGCCTTTTCAGGGTTTTACCAAGAGAAAGGACCTGATCCAGCTTTGCGACGGCATCAGCGGCGGACTTTCGCATGAAATCTGGGGTGTTTCCACATCTCAACAACTAGAAAACAGGCCACAGAAAAAGCATGAGAGCATTGGTAACTATCAATGTGCCATTGGTTTTGAGACCTTAGCCTTAGAAATGTTTGGAACTTCAGATGAAGAGTTTCTTCAAAGCAAAAATGTCCTAACAACCAGCAATATAGAGCCAACGAACTGGCAACCCCATAGCAGACCAGATCGACCACCTGCTCACATGAGGACCTCAGAACAGGTGAGTATCCATAAACTGCAAAGGAAGTGTTGCAGTTTGACAGTCATGACACCTACTCCTACCCACAGTCTCAGGCAGTTTAAAAAGCTTCAGGAACAGAAACTTAAACCTAAAATCTTCTGTCTTGCAGAAGATGTGTAAACTGTGGAAAGTATCTAGTAATATGTTTTCTGATAATGATAACATCCACCATAAAGTAACAGAAACAGCAACAAAACACAGATAATAACATTATTTTAATAATCATATTTAATTTTATTTTTTACAGACTTCACGCTATGAAAAACTCCGGAAGAGGACATTTATTGACCCAGAAGCTGATGCTTTTTGTCAAATGGTGGCTGAGTGAGTTTAAAATATTTATAACACTTAAGGTCTTTATTGTGGTTCATCAAGTTATACTGCAACTTCTAGCTCCTACATAACACTTTTTGTCAACATGCAGGAATACAGGTATATATGCATGTAGGTTTTTCTCTTGTCACTATCTTTATGTTTATACTCTTGCTTATAGTTAAATCCAGTTTGGTTTTTCTGTGTTTTACTAGTACAAGATACTAGAACTATAAAACTACAGCATTGTTTCTTCTCAGCTCGAGTCCCCACCAGTCTCTATATGCTCAGGAGTTCCCCAAGGTTCTGTACTTGGTCCCATCTTCTTGATCATGCACATGAAGTCCCTTACTACTCTAATTCAATCTCACTCTGTATTTGATCAATCTGACAACACTTAGCTGTATACCAGCTGTTCTCCTTCTCAGGCATACACTGCTATCCAGAGCATCCAAGACTATATTTCTGATATTAGACAATGGATGGCCCTCAACAAGGTAAAACTAAATGATGAAAAAACAGAAGCTTTTATTTTTTTCAAAGGCTACATTCAAACTCTCTCTGAAAACATATCTGCTCACAAAGTGCTATCCCTGAAATACTATCCTTAACTCCCTTGTAATACTGTCTGTCGTGTTAATCATCAAGTATGGCTCCAACTGTTTACAGTATCTTTCATACCTTCATCATTGCTTTATGTTCTGTGTCTGTACGTATCTCACAGTCCACTATCTGTTCATTTATCATTACTGCTCTGCGCAGTGAGTGCGATCTATCTGTGCATTACAAGTACCCATTATTATTATTAACTAACATGCAGCATATTCCTTCCTGACATCAAACTGTTTACAACTGTCATCCATTAGAGCTGCCAATATTTCACATCATGCTTGCTGAGTATAAGTTTAGTGCTGGATTTATCTTATTATGGAAAAATTTGTTTTCCCTTTTGGCTGCCATAGACTTCATTCTAATTTTAGTTTGATGTTCAGACTTTAAAAGAATTTTTTTTCAGACTTAAAAAGAAATATACTTCAAAAGATGAAAAGACCAACCTTGGATGCTTGCTGAGTCCAGTTCACACAAACCATACCCCATCAACGCAGATCAAAGTGGTTATTCACATCCCTTTTGATTCTGATCCCGTTTCTTTCACTTGTGACAGTATGTACTCACCTTTGTATATAAATATGACTAGCATAGAAAGAGCATTAACTGATTAGCATGAGCTGCAAGACATGCTTCAGCTCAAGTTTTGGCTGCAACTGCCTGTAGATGTGATTAAAGGGATTATGAATGGTATTAAATCTTGATTTAAACACGATATTAACAAAAATGATAATTTTTTTTTTATAATGGTAGAAAAGATTATATTGATGTATATTGGCATGCACAACACAAAAACATCTTTTTGAGGCTAAAATATATGTTTAGATCCTCTTCATTATTATTATTTGATTTAGAAGCTTTAGCATTTATTTATCCATGTGCCATCACTTGAAAATATTACTTTTTTAATGCTAAACCTTGTGTCATTTTAACAATAAATGCCATTGTATCAGGTACAAATTGTTCAAGACCATGCACATTTTGTCTGAAGTGTTTACAGACTTACTGTTTTCACATTCAACTAGAGTCTTGTTTATACATTAAGTGTAACTTATGAAGTAGAAAAAGATATTTTTTAAATAATATCTGTGACCTTGGTGAAAAATGTATTTGTAGTGACAGGGATCAGTCTTTAAGGTTGTAAGCTGACTGTTGAGGGGTAATGTTTCAGCCAATACCCTTGTGGAGCATGTGATCAGCCAGGTGTTATACAGCGCCTCACCAGTTCATGGCAGACAACAAACTGCAGATGACTTTTTCCTGAAGGTGTATGACAGGACAGAGTATCTAAGCAAGTAAGTCCATTTTCTGGTATAATTGATACCTTATTCAACACCAGTTAGGTGGAAGTTTTGTTTTACATAATTTGTTCATGAAACTCTTGAGTTCAGCCTGTAAACTATTGCGTTAGTGTAGTCAGTGACGTTTCTGTAAATTTATGGTGAACAATTTTAGTTTATAGATTTGGAATAATTATAATAATTGAAATAATAATAATAATAAGTTAGGAGAAGGGTTGTTTGTGTGTGTGTTGCTAGGTGATGTGCGTGAATTTTCTTAAGGCATATTATTCCAGTGCTAAAGTTGCATAGGATTTTAAATGGGTGCTATTCTTCTGTCAGTGACCAGGCTTTATCTAAGTTTGAGTATATTCACCACTGTCTGAAACTGGATCAGGATGTCACATTTGAGATGGTTACACGAGAGCAAGTGATGAGACCTTTTATAAGAACGGTCAGTTATATGGTGGTAAATTAGTTTATTTTCTTTTAAAAAGAAATAGTAGAATAGCATTATTTTCAATGTGGCATTTTCATGTTTTAATTTCTATTGTTTCAATTTCATTCATATTTTTTAAAAGCATTAATTTAGAGATTGCATAATTTGTCAGTTTTTAAAGTCCATTTTTTTTTTTTTTTTGCTTTTCTGTTTCGGGGGCTTTTAAAAGAAGTTTGTATGCTTTACAGGAGAGTGTTTTCTGTAACTTACAGAATACAAAATATTTTTCAGGTGGATGATGATGCTCAGATGTTGTACTTCCCTCGAGAATACATTAAAACTGATGATGAGGCTGTATCAAAGTGAGAAGGCTATTTCTTTTTTTTTTATATGAATGTGTTGTTCCATGCAGATTTTGTATATGTTGGATTTGCATGCATATGTGTTTGTGTGATTGCATTCATTGCAGACAGTACATAGCTGCTTGCTTTTTTTCATTTGAGTGTAAACAAGATTCAAGTTTCACATAACCTTCTGACAGCTAAGAACCTGGTCACACCCCACCTAAATGAGTGACTTCTGTCAGTAGTACAAGAAATTCAATGCAGCATGCATCCCAGAGTGAAAGAAGATGTTAAAAATATTTTCTTTTTCTTTAAAATTGTTCAAATAAAAATTACTACATACAATATTTTACCTGATGAAAAATGGTGATGCACCACAAAATTTTTGTTTTGAAACAGAGAATCACTGGACATCCTTCTTGAGAACTTCTATGAGGCAGTTGACCAGCTGAGTGACAAAGTGATGCAAAGTCAGACTGATTACAGCCTGGTGCAGGGTGTGAGACAGTCAGTAAGGGCCATCTGTGCTGCTCTGGCCAACATTGAGACCATCGATGTTGTTAAGTCAGTCGATCGGCTTGAACGGGTGGTAGCTGACATGGTTGTAAGTGTTTGATAAGCTGCTTGTGATTTTCAGGAGCTTCTGAAGTCTGAATATTTTCAGATTGTATATTATGCATATATGTTATGCATTTTTGTGCTTATATGTTATAGATGTGTAAAAGTATATACAGGCATGCATGCATACTTGAAATTTAATTATGTTAATTACAAACATTTGGCATGCTTGACTCATTATGAAGGTGGGAGTTTATGCTAGATTATTACAAACATTCATTTGCACATGTGTATGTGTGCATGCGCACGCAGGCCTCTGCCTGTATTTATGTTATTTTAAATCAATGTCAAAACAGAGTCCTAAGAATCGTGCTGTTAAGATCATGGGAGGCAGCACTGATGCAGATACTATTGATGCCATTAAGTATGTATTTAACACTAATTTAATTTTAAATGTTTATGTTTTTTTTCTGATCACTTTTGATCTGTGTTCTTTATATGTACATGTGGCATCATTGCCTGCTATTTTATATTTTTTTCCTCCCCGATAATATTTGATCTGCCTGGAATGCCCTAGAAACTAATCTTTTATTTTCATAATTTGAATTAATAATAATTGTTTTTCTGCTTTATATAATTTCATGCTGTTCTTTGTAAGTCAAAGAATCAGTCACTTTCAGACTTTTATTTGTGCAATGGCACTGAGTCGTGTATATTTATTTTTGCCTCTTTTTGCAGTGTAGCCATTCGCTGCTCTTTTGTTGAGGAGTTACAAGAAGTGGTAGATCAAGTGGTGGCAGCTGTGCGACAGCTGGTACGCATGTACTGCCAAGCATACCACACTGATTTCTTCTTGGGATGTTCTATAGAGATTCCACATGGTATGTACGAGACTGTCTGTGTTTGGAGGTGCCTACATGTATTGTATATAAAAATATATACGTGTGTAAGAGAGAGAAAGGTGTATGCATGTGAATGTACATTGGCAATGTATGATTCCGTGTAAATGCATTTCACTTTTAATTGGGGAAGTATACATTAAAAGTAGTATATATTTTTATTTATAATAAATTTAGGGAATAACTGTGTAGTTTCTCATACCTGGAATATTATGTCTACCTTTACCTTTTTATGGTAAGTAAACCCTTTATGCCAAAGTGTTATATTGAGAATTCATTTTCACTATGAAATCTATGTTCAAGGTGTTTGCCCTTGTGTGTGTATTATGTATACAGACCAAACAGAAGTGACAAGTATACGGGACAGCTTTATTGTTAACATCGCAACTGCACATCGACTTCCAGAGTCTGTACAAACTCAGTAAGTCAGTTGATTGTTGGTTAGCCTTTCTATAATAAGTGTGCTGAAATTATAGTAGTTTTCACTTGTCCTACATTTTCACTGATTTTTCTTAAGATGAGAGCCCATTGATCTAGAAATATTTGAGAAGAACAACCAGCTTATAGTTAGAATATTGCCAAAATATTTTTCCATGTAACTTTATCATTGTGTCATATTTTAATTCAGTTGTTTTTCTTTCAATGCCTTTTTTAAAATTCAGAATTCAAAATAAAAAAAACCAACTAAAGCCTTAAAATAGTTGAAATATTGTGAAATCCTGTTTTAAAAATCTTAAAGCAAGATTTTGAACATCCAGATTTCTGATAGTATCCTTATTCTGCATATTGCTATGTATTTTACAGATATGATGAGTTCAAAGTTGTGTGCACCCTGTACCACGGAACACACAGACTTTATGCAGATGGGGTTACTTCTTGTCAGCCTCTCAACACAGAAGGCCTCTGTCAACGGGTGGTCTGGGATGAATGGTTAGTGTTGGGCTCCATCATTGTCCAGATGATAATTATTTTGAATGTGATTATTGCTGTGCTTTGACATATCTGAAGCATTAGTAGGAAACAAGAGCTGATGTTTGTACAGTCTTGTACTTCCAGTCACATTCAAGAAGTTGGCTACAAATGTATGAGGCCTGATGACATTTCCTGTATGACATTTTTGTAAATTTCCTTCTTTGGTGGTAAATGAAATGGTTTTTCAGTAGTTTTGGATGGGACAAATGAGTGGTTTAGGGGAGAGAAAATGAGATAAATCAACACAAAGGCAATGCATGCTTACTTGTCTCCCTAAAGATCAAATCAAAGCAGCTTATTCAAAATTGGAGGCCAATCTATTGAGTGTAGCCTGTAAGTAGGTACCAGCACACAAAATTAAATTTTTGTTAAAAATGAGTATTTTTACTGACGTGTTGGTTACAGAGACATTATAAAAGGTTTTTATTAGCAAGTGCAATCCAATGTGTAGTGAAGAATTTCTTGGGGAGGACATTCACTTAAATGGTACTATTAGTAGAGGCAGAAAAGTTTTATATATTAAGAAATGGTTGGATGCAAAAGTTACAAAAATAGGGTACCTCACTAATATTGATGGTACATTTCTGACTCTTGATGAAATTCTATATTTTGTATCTTGCCTTAACCAGCACAGACTCTTAACCTACATGGTCTGATACAGTCCTTAAAACAATATCAAAACAAATGTAATTGCCTGCTAGTCTCTCAGAATGAAGCTGCTAATAGGGGATGGGTTATCATTAGAAAGGGAAACAAAGAAGTTTTAAAAATCCTTTAAGAAAATAAAGTGGATCCATCTGCACTGAGAAATTGGGAGGCAGAATTTAAAGAATATAACTGGGCTAATATATTTCAAAAGCCCTTTTTCACTACTATAGGCACCCAGTTGAGATGGTTTTAATTAAGAATCTTATACTTGATCCTACCCACAAACTTGTTTCTTTTTAACTGTAAGCTGAATACAGCTCTAATTTTTATCGTTTGAAACACATATTCTGGCATTGTTCATCAAGTAAAGTCTTTTGAGTACAGCTATGGAATATATTAACCATAACTGTTAAGATGAAATTAGGTTATGTAAAGAAGTTGTTATATTTGATATTAGTAGAACTGAGAATATTGACAAAGCTTTGAACTTTATTTTTCATTTAAAAATGCAGATTCCTGAAGGTCATACAAACAGTGGATAAGTTTATACCTTTTCTAAAGTCAACATATTGTGGAACAAAATGTGACATCTATTAATAGCACACAAATATCCATTCAGAAACAGTGGCTCCCATTTAGTCATGTCATTTCTTAAATAACGGTATTATTTGTATAAAAAAAGGACATTTAGAGCAACTGAGGTGGCTTTGAGATAATTGCCATGTACAGCAAATGTTAAAACCAGATTTGATTTTGTGTAAGTTTAACCGGTCTTTCTGTGGCACCTGCCTCTTTACCATGCAGGGTAAGGGGAGAGGGCAGGTTAATGAAACTTTTACTTATATTGTAGCAGATCAATTGCTTTGTTAATTATATTATATTATGTTCATATTATGTTGTTTGTGCTTAAAATATTGAATTATTCTCTGTATGTTTATATGTGTAAATGTATTATGGAATAAAAAAATTGCAAAAAGCTGAAAAAAAGTTTCAAAGCAAGCTTAAAGATGATACAGTAACTGATACATATTCATGTGTTTCAGGTTGCAGTTTGAACTTCCTCTGTGTAAGTTGCCAAGGGAGATGCGACTGTGTCTGACATTATGTGGAATACGAGTCTCACAAGGAGAAAATAGAGTAGCTGATAAAAATCAAGGAGCTGATACTATCACCAAGGAAAAGATAATTATGCCTATAGGTGCTGCAGCCATCCAGCTTTATAGCCAGAGAGGGTGTGTATTGAATGTTGTCTGTTGAAGTGTAAAAAGATCATGAAGTTAGCTTTTGTAATAAGTACACCTTCCAGCTAAGAGGCATGTGGGACTCTCCATTATTATACAGGACTCTGCCCAGGGAAAGGGATGGCGGAGTTTTAAGAGCACTGGTGTCTTAGCTGTGAGGTACACTAGCCAGTTTGATATGTAGTGATATGTAGTTTTGTCACCAGATTCATCTTTACGTTTTCTGTATTTGTTTTTTATTAATCATCAGTACTGTTGTTCATCTTTCCGTTCCTTTATGTTGTCCATGCTTTGTTCTTGTCTTAAGCACTAAGAGCACGCTCCTTACGAGTGTATGTACTCTACAAATCATGCATTTTCATTATTATTATCATTATGAGAAGTACATTGGGAACAACATACTTGTTTTTAAATTTTACTTCAGTCGGTGAAACTAAAAAGACCTAAAGGTACCTCACTTTATGTTTTGAATGTTCTGTTCAAGAAAGACTCACCAGATATTTGACCTTGATTTTGTCACAGACACCTCCTACAAGGTAAACACTTGGTCCCACTGACCATGGGAATAGCAGCAGATCCCACTATGCCTTCCTGCAAGACGCTACTTCCAGATTCCATCCTTTTACAGGTAGCCTCCTCCTTCGTGTAATGTATCTGGCAGTACTCAGCAGGCTATCTTTTGGGCCTCATGTCTTCTACATACTATAACAGATAACATGAGCCTAGAAACCAAATTTATACCATTGTGCAATTAGCTGCGCATCCCAAGGTTGTAGTCTGATGAAATAGGAATGATTGGGAACAGAATGCTGTTCCTTATTCATTATCACTGGTAACTAAAAGATGCACATGGACATGTACCTGAATACACCTCCTCCCTACCACTACTGCTAGACACTACACATAGGCTTGTGTACGTACTTAAAGACCAACCTGAACGGTTTGCGTTTTTTTTTTTAGGTGTCAGTAGATATAGGTGATATAAACCTAACCTGTAAATTTCAGCCTCCAAAACCCATCTGTTAATTATCTGCCATGATTTGCATCTGTGATCAGTGAGCGCTGATAACAGTGTACTATGTTACGTTAGTGCACCATTCACAAGGTTGCCTGCAGTCAACACCAATCAGAGACAGAGAATGAGCAACCGTTTGGATTATTCAGATGCTTAAGACTGCATTTCTTGTGGTTTGAAAAACTGTTACTTTAGCATGAGAAATGCAGATTTTCAGCACCCGAATAGCCCGAACTGTCGCTCTGGTTGGTGTTGACGGCTGGCACTGTTGTGAATGGTGTGCCAACGGGTCATAGTAAACCATTACCGGTGCTTGTTGATCGCAGGTGTGAATCTTGTACCTTGGTAGTGGATAAGTAATTAACGGATGGGTTTTGAAGACTGAAATTTGTAGGTTAGGTTTATATCGCCTATATCTACCGATATCTGCAAAAAATGCAAACCATTCAGGTTGATCTTTAACATAAATCTGCACATCTTCATAGACACTTCACACTCACATGTACTAGTGCATGACACACATCAACCCATTCACCCACAACATCCCTTCCTCCCACACAGAACTATTAAAATGACTATTTCATGGAAATTATTTCAGGTAAATCTACCAGACTTTGAGAAGACTATATACTTCCCTCCTGTGGTGAAGATGGCTACTATGTGAGTATTAGAAGTAGTATGGTAGCAACTTATTTGCTGGTTCACATATTGCGTCTTTTTGATTCTTGTAGATATTTTATTTTGGCAGTGCTTTTGGTCACTCTTCATTATTAAGGTGAAGATGATTTGGTGTGATTGAATGAGTATTCAGATAAACCTTTTGGCTTCTGAATGTGCAGTTTTATGCATAAGTCTTTTTGTCTTAGTATTAGAGAAGAGACTGTAGTATCACACTGAACAAGAAACTACTATGTGAGAAACTTACAAGCTAACCTAAGCTAAAAATAACACACCATAGCATCATTCTAAATCCTAAGCATCCCTTTATAAACTGGTGATACATTGTGTTGTCTTGTAGTAGGCGTAGAGAATGGTTTGTGTGTCATGTTAAGTGACTTATATTTGTAGCCCTGGCAAATCATTTGATCAACTGATACCAGAGATACAGACCAGCATCAGTGACATTTTGGAGAAAGATTACACTGCAACGTGAGTGTTTCAGTCTGCTTCACTCAGTTTGTACATAAGGGAGTGTAATTAATTTTCTAGATAATAATTTTCCAGACACCTGAACTCGCATACATATGCAGAAAGATTTCAATTCAAGTGAAGAATTTAGGTGTACAATTATTTGCCAATTCCATTAGAGAGGAAACAACTGTTACTAAGCATTTCTTCCAGCATATAAAGAGTGCTATTATCTTTTTAGGCATTCAAAGAACTTAAATTCTTTTAAAGAATTCTTGTGACATAAAGAGCGTATAATTATGCAGTACTATTCTGTGATAATGCCCCAAGAAAGTGTAGAACCTCTGGATAAAGTTTTTGCATTCATTTTGACTTCTGACTTTTTGCAGGGGTTTTGAACAAGTTTATATTGAAGCTGTTAAGGAAAAATCACAGACAGGGTTCAAACTGGGGGGTATTACTTGGGTACAGGTGTCACGTTTTTTTCTGTAGGCTATGGTGGTATTGGATACAAGTGTCATGTTTTGTTTCTGTAGGTTAACAGCTGAAGAGATGGAGCTGGTGTGGAGGTATCGACACTACCTGTACACCAAGCCTCGAGTTTTGCCACGAATTCTGCAAGCCAAAGCTCACCATGGGTGGGACTGGAACAGTCTGGTTGATCTGACCTCCTTGCTGCAAGCTTGGCCAGTGTTGCATCCCACACAGGCTTTTGAGCTGCTGCTGCCACAGTAAGCATTTCACTTTATTGCTTTAGCCAGCATTTTAGTCCTGGAGGCTATTCAGGATGTGAGAGTGTGTTTCAAACAGAATGTGCTCAGTTTCTCTAGAGTTATTCTCCATCAGCATCTATATTTGTATTTCCTATGCTTAGCCTGGTGATAAGAAGTGCAGAGAGCCTTGCCAGAGGGGTTCCATGCTTTACAAGCATTTATTTTTGTGTCTTCCTCCCTCATTCCTTTCCTCAACATCAGACTGCTTATTTTTCCCTCTCTTCCTTTTCCCTCTCTTAACATTCACCCATGAACATTCGCACACACAAACAACACACAACATATACACACAACATACCACACACACACACACAAGGAACATGGAACATGCACACACACACACACTCAAAACACACACCACACCAACTTATTAACCCAGAATATGCTGAGAAGAAGACTTTGTTCACTACCCAGATACCCAGACCTGGCTGTTAGGGAGTTTGCAGTTGACAGTCTAGGTCGTCTTCCTGCGGATGAACTTGTACATTTTCTACCACAGTTAATACAGGTGGGTATCATGTGGTGTAACATCTATGCTCAGCATATCAATTGACATTATATGAATGACTAGAGACTGGTGCTAAGATGTGAAGTCAGTTTTTTTTGGTTGCAAGTTTAAGATGTTAGTGTTTGCTATTGTCCTTGTCTCCTACTATGGTTTAATGTTGCATCAAGCTATATGCTCGTATCAGTATAAGTTTTGATGTCTCACAGGCACTGAAATTTGAGAGCTACCACAACTCACCGCTAGCGTGCCTTTTGCTAGAGACCTCTTTTAAGAGTATTCGTTTTGCCCATCATTTCTTCTGGTGAGTGTACATGCCTGATGAAGAGTCAGTTGCTGAGATTAGCTTGTGTGTATGTGTTTTTGCATGCATGCATGCGCATGTGTGTGTGTGGTGTATTAACATGATAACTATATTAAACAAAATTTTGGGGAACTGCAGTATAAAAATGTAGATCATTATCAAAAGTTTTTGCAGAAAAAACAGAATTAATGTGTGGAAGAATAGAAGTAAAAGTAGAATTTGAAAGAAGAAAAAAAAAATGCCATTAATAAATAAGATCCTACTTCAAATTTAAACCATACTTTATGTTCCTCTTAAGTTATTTAGTACTGTTCACAAGCTATTTTTTTAATGAAATTTCTCTAAGTTACAGTGTGACTGACACTTCTTGCTTTTTATCTACAAGGCTGCTCAAGGGTGTGGCAGGTCAAGATGCAACTTTCAAGCGCCGATACGAACTCATGTTTGTGGCATTGGCAAGTGTGGCTGGAGACACCTTGTACCAGGAGTTTCACAAGCAAGAGGACCTGGTCAAGATTCTCACCTCTGTGGCTGAAAAAGTCAAAAATGCCAAAGACAAAGATGTAAGCATGCAATTCATGGTTTGAAATTTTTTTTCATTTAAATATAAACTCATTTTTTTGCCATTTAACATCCTTTAATTGTGAGCAATATAATTTTGCAAAACTTAAAAGACGGCACTTCAATGGACTTCACAAAGTAAATTCTTTAAATGCAAAATCTAGCATAATATTTATTATATTAATTAAATGAATATGTGATCAAGGTTTCGTACTCGGCTCTGTGTGTGTGTGTGTGTGGGCATGGATGTATGTGTGCACTTGAATGTGCACATGCAAGGGAAAAAGAGGTGTGTGAGACCAAAAAAGAAAGAGACATGTAGTATCTTGCTTTTTTTTTTTTAAGTCTATTCACAAAACTGATGAGGCAGATCAAAAGAATGGCTACCTAAGAACTACCTAAATCATCATATATATATTCTAATAGTCAACACAAAATATTGATCTAACAGCAGATGTTGTATTTGGCACTCAGAAAATATTGAAAGCAGAGCTGCAAGGAATGTATGAGTTTCTTGAGGGAAAAGGGAGAGTACTACTTCCTTACAACCCGAGCATAGAAGTAACTGGTGTTGACATGAAGGTAAGCGTGTGCCTTCGAAGCCAGAAATTATTGCTCATTGCTTTCTTGTCTGCCTCTTTACTCATGAAAAAAGGCTAAGTAATTATTGGCTTCATTTCTTGCTATGTGGTTTAAACAATTATTTAATAATACAGTACTTAATCTCTGTGATAATATGGTACTGCCGCTCATTAATAACAGCTTTTTGTTAGAAACTACATTCAGCTGAAGATGACAAATTGCTGTATTTTTCTGCTGATCAAGATGTATACTTGTTTGGTAGTCTTACATTTTGTTTATTTGTAGCTTATGTTAAGCGAATTCTGGAATAAACTGCATTTGGAATTAGTGTTAAGCCAGCTCAGTAGAAAGTGGTATTGCCTGCTTATAAAACTTCATCTAGGTTTGTATTTTGGAATGTAGTCTGAAAAAAGCAACCCAGGAATCATCAGAAAACGTAATTTATTTTACCACCTCTGGAGACTCTTAATAAAAATTGAAAGTACTCAGTATTTGAATCCTTTTAAAATTATCCACTATAGTTACTGATACAACAAACATTTTTAACCTTTTTGTTGCTACCCATTTCTGTGTTGCAGTCATGTTCCTATTTCACTTCAAATGCTTTCCCTTTGAAGCTTGTGTTTTTGAACTCCAACCCAAAGGCAGACCCAGTTTATGTCATGTTTAAGGTAAGAAATATACTTTGATTGTAGTAGACAGCTGGTTATTTATATCTCTCTTGGTATTTATGTGTCTTTTCTCTCTCTGTATGTATGTTTCTTTTTTAAAAATGAATGAAACCCATTTTTTTCCCATACAAGGATCAGTTTTAGACTAAGCATTATGAACCATTCTTAGCAATATTTCATATAGTAAAATGAAACATTATATTTACAGGATCTTATAAACAAACTTTAGGAATCAGATATGCAATGACAGCAAATTTACCTAGCAAGTACAGTTAATGTCCATGGAATCTTCTTGGTGGTTGTATGGTTTTGTAATATACCCACATGCCTATAACATTGTCATGTTCTTTATCTTTAAGAAAATATTTTTGCTGATTTACTTGCATCATTAGTGGATATTTATCATGTTTTCTTGAGGGTACGTGTAATTAGCATCTTATGACACAAAGATTTCGGAGTGGAGGGGAGTGAAATGGGTTGTTAAAGAAAAAGGAAACAGTAAAAACTACTTATTATCATTTATTCTTTGGAACATGCAATATTTATTTTGCAGGTTGGGGATGACCTTCGCCAAGATATGCTGACTTTACAGATCATTCGTATCATGGACATGTTATGGCTACAGGAAGGGCTGGATCTAAAGATGATAACATTTTCCTGCCTGGCCACAGGGCCTAAGCGAGGTAAGACTCATGCCAGAGGAACGTGTCAGTCATCATTTCTTTGAAATAGAGTGTCTTTTAAACACACATACATATACACATGCACACACAGTCTATCTTTTGAACACACATATACACATGTACAGTCTTTTTAACACATGTAAAAATATTCAGTCTTTTTAACACACATACATGTACACATTTACACATGTCAGTAGTTCATAGTATTAAATGAAAGCTTCAGATGGCATGGAAGTGTAAAATTGAGTTATAGTGAACAAGAGCAAGCCATGGCAGGGATGGAGGCAAAGCACCAGAAGGGGAAGGACCAAAGATGTGTATAACTACTTGCTCATGTAACAGAACAGACATAAATAATAAACAGAAATGACATTTTGAGGTGATGCTGAGATGAGTGTAGCAAGGTTTACAGTACATCTTGCAGGAAGGAAACTAAATGCGGAAAAACCATATATGCATGGGCCTCTTGTCTTGGGTATAGACATGTTTGGAGAAGAGTATAGAGGCTTTGAAATATGTTTGAATATGTATTCTGCTTGACTGTGCAGGTGTGGTGGAGCTTATAACAGAATCGGAGACTCTGCGAAAAATCCAGGTGTTCAGCGGGGTTACAGGGTCTTTCAAAGACCGACCCATTAAGGAATGGTTGCAGAAACACAACCCCACTGAACTAGAGTATAATAAAGTAAGTCTTGATTGTTGTCAGCTGTTAACACAATGGCTTACTGAGACTATAAGAAATAGAAAAACATAGAGAAGAGGGTGAAAATGAGAGAAAAGTCATGGAAATGTTTGATTGTATTATGACTTCACTTAACCCTTACCTGTTTGGTGCTTGTCACTGAACCCATTTAACTTGCAGGTAATTTTATCTCCTAACATAAGGAGACAACTGTTTGTAGTGGTACATTTTAATTTTGTGCAGGATATCTTATTTTGTACAGTACGCTTTATTTTGAAAGAGTAAGAAGTATGCGTGCATATAAACAGAGTAAATTAGTTGATAACTGGTGGTGAATCAGCCATGCCATATCTAATTAATAATGGTTGGAAATCATGCCTTGACATGGCTGCTTGCATCTGTTCAAAGTTTAGAAGCAGAAGAGAAGGCTCTTTTGAATTTATTGTGACATTTATATTTCTGTCATAAAATTAATTACAGTCGGACCTCGATAAGTCGACCTCCCTATATCGAATTATTGTTAGTTTACCTGCGCCTAACTTGAAAACTCCGTAAGTCCTGACTGTATTTGGTTGTCAGAAAGGGGAATACCTAGTTTACTCCTTGCATATGCTGCTTCAGTAACATTTATGTAAGAAAACAGCGAGACTTTTCTCACTTCATTTGTTTAAGCATTTATGCACAGACACAGATGTTTTAAAGTTTTATCTATAATTTTTTTTTTAAGGCTGTGGAAAATTTCATGCTTTCCTGTGCCGGCTATTGTGTGGCAACCTACGTGCTGGGAATTGGAGACCGTCACAATGACAACATCATGCTCAAACAGTCTGGTCATATGTTCCATATTGACTTCTCAAAATTCCTTGGTGATGTACAGATGTTTGGAAACATCAAACGGTAAGTTTTCTAAGGGCAGTTAGATGTTTCAGAATTTTAATGGATGATTGACATAATGCCCTTTTCATTGGAATTTAGTGGATATTTGATAACAAAGCATGGATAGTATACTGCATATAATAGAGTATAATACAGTGGAGGCACTGTGATTACCTGGTAAACATTTTTTTTAAAGTGCATTTTGCTCCAGCATATTCATCTGTAGGAGTAAACTATACATTGCTCGTCTGACTAAGTTAGTTGTGGCTCTTCAGTCATGGGCAGTTTCAAGCAGGTTATTTCTTTCTATCCCTTTTATCAGTGATCGGGTGCCATTTGTGCTCACATCAGACATGGCCTATGTCATAAACGATGGTGGTCGGCAAGGTAATCGCTTCCAGCAGTTTATAGATGTGTGCTGCCATTCTTTCAACATATTGCGACAGCATGGAGACCTCTTTCGAAATCTATTTCTCCTGGTAAGATGGGTGATTTTTCTAAATATGTATATGTGTGAACTTCTTAGTACATGCATACTGTGTGTGGTTGTACATGCATGCATACTCATAAAGACTTCTGGCTTTTGAGGTAGTTGTATTTTTTGTACAATTTTTTTTAGGTTTATTACAATACAAATTGTTGTTTGGGTAGAGTTAACATAAAAATCTTACAGGCACAGCTAAAGTGATCTGAGAATACAGACAAGCTTTTATAGATACAAACATTGCTTCCCTTTATGCAATCCTGTTTAGAAATCCAGGTATTGCATGTCTTTTGAAAGTTTATTCTACACCATTTTGCTTTTATGAAAGACCAACATTAGTACCTGTTTTCATTATCCAAAAGAAATCCGAAGAAGAGTTTTCTCACTTTTACGAAAAAAAGGAAATGGTATTCAGCATTTGTTTTGCAGTTTTTTCCTGATTCTGGTAAGTGAATGTCATTGCCTGTAGTTGTGTTATGCCTTCATAATGCCATTATATCATGAAAACTCTCTCTCTTTGTAGTCTTTTAAAGCATTGCTTGTGTAAGCAGTTAAGCCTATGGAAGAGTTGTTATCTTTTGATTGTACAAAACCATTGCTCAGTGGCTAATAGAAGAATTGGTCATAGTTTGTTGTATTCGTTTATTCATGCATCATTGTAAAGCTTAAATTTAAAGGACAGAAGATACAGGGAATATTTCCTATATGTGGTCACATTGTGTCATGAATCAAAGTGATTGAGTTCATATAAGACAAGGTGTACACAGAGAAAAACAAGACCAAAAAAATTCTGATAGAAACACTTAAAATGCACTAACATTCTTGCATCCTTGTTTTGTTCTTGACCAGATGGCCAGATCAGGGATTCCTGGTGTCACAGAGCAAGCAGTCACCTACATCCAAAAGGCCTTATTGCCAGGACTAACCAATGCTCAGGCCTCAGCCATGTTTACTCGCATGATTGAAGAAAGTTTGAAGTCTGTCTTCACACAGTTTAACTTTTTCATCCACAACTTGGCCCAGCTTAAGTTCTCATCGCACAATGAAGGAGCACTTCTCTCATTTGTGCCGAAGACCTACAGGTAATAAATATTCTACTTAAAGTTCATGTGCTTGTGGAAACTGTTGCATTGCATGAAGATTTTATTGAAGAAGTTATTTTTCACAAAGCATTGGAAAAACATCTTGCCTTGGAAAACATTTCAGGGATAAATTTTGTGAGAAATATGCCACAGAGTTCTTGTTAACTTTTCCCCACCTAATTATTGTCACTGTTTTTATCTTCATTTGTTAAAAGAACTAGTGGAATTTAAAAAAAAAAAAAGATCATTGAATAATGCTAATGACAATAAAGGTTTTCCTAGGTGGATTTCGAATTATTTTGTAAAAGTGGATTGATGTCTTGGTAGATTCTTTTATTGTAGGTTTTCTACAAATATGATCTAACATTTTCATTTAGGACAGATATGGGCTTATTTTCTGAGTTTGTGAAGACAAATGACCTTTTTTAAGTACAAGACAATGATTTAGTCAGAAATATATCATAGCATGAAAGATAATGTTTGAGTGTTTGTGTATGTGTGAGGGAGGGGGATGACAGGCATTGCAGATGCATGTACTAATTTCTTGCTGGTTGCTAGAATACTATTTTGGTCTTGTTAAATTAGTTTGCAGACAGATGGACGAATAAATAAGGTGGAAGTGCACGGCTTTCAGAAACGTTACACACCAGAGAGACACTATGTAAGTATTGTTACTCATAAAGGAGATGATGACAATTGTTTGTTAATGAGGGCAATGGTATAAGCAGTCAGTCTTTTTTTTTTTCCTTCTAGCCCATGTTCTAAAGAGAGGAACAATTCTTTAAACAAGATAATACAGTAACAACATACATGAAATATAAAGAAAATAAAAATATACAAGTAGTAATTATAATATTGGTGCATATTTCTAAAAGTTGATGTACTTGCTGCTGCAGTCCCAGTGCAGTCTCAATGTCTATACATGGAAATAACTTGAATGCTAGTTTAATGGTACAAGGAGCCCCACAGGACAGAAAAACAGGCTAAGATTGGATATATGTTGTGTAGAAGTGTTTCCTAAACAGTTTAATTCTTGATAGCTGAAATGCTTTCTTTGATATGTTGCTGCTTAATTGTTAATTAATCACCAATCAACAATGAAAAATGCAATGTGACAATTGTAACATCCATAGTAACAACTTAAATATGTATAAAAACTTCACCGATCAATATAGTTGTGAATATTTGTGGTCATAGTCTATTGACTAGTCCACTTGCTCATTTTTCTCTGTAGATTTATGACATACTCCATCCTTACTGCTTGATTCCTGTACACTCTGTATGCATGCTTCTGTGTATGTATATTCATGAAGGTGCATTTGATGCCTGGCCTAAAAAGTTATACTTGAGTGCCTGTATCTAAAGCACTTAAGTCCAGCTTATGCTGGAGAAGGGCACAGTATAAATGTTGTTGTTGTTATTATTATAACTCTTTGTGTCTTCTATGTTTGTCTTCTATTGTCTGCGTAGTTGTTTCTCTTTCTGTCAATGTTTCACACTAGTCCTAAGTGCTGAGAGCATGCTCCTTTGTGAGCATGATTATGCACTATATAAATTACATCCTTATTATTATTATTTTTAATAGAAGCTTGTGGTTTAGTTCTTCCTTAATGGGATGATGGGATATAGTGTATTCAGTAGCATAACACACCCGCTGAAGAGAAACTGTTGTGAAGAACAGTTCCCAGCCTACGTTTTCTGTACTCTGGAAATATTATTCAATAATTGATTTTTATTGAGACAAAACTAGTGGAAAATTGTGGAGTTGAGAGGTCAGTACCTTTTATCAACACGGGTGCCAGAGCAAATGTGGCTGATTTTAATTGCCAGCATTTATATTAGAGCAAGAAAGCAAACTTAGAGAAAAATGTACCGCTTCATCAAAACCTTCCTATCAATAGTAGTTTGTCAGAATTAATATTGTTATCAGCACTTAGCATTAGAATGAATACTCACATTAATTCCATATTTTGTTGGAGCACATGTTCAGAATGCTTGACAACCTTTGTGAGAGCATATGATGACTTCATATGTTTAAAGTTAAGAGACTGGTGATCAATGTTGATTGGTGGGGGTTGTACATTTTTCTTCTCTTTTTTTTGTTTTAGATTTATATTCTGCGTGTGGAACGTGAAGGGCAGCGTGTTCCAACTTATGTCTTCCGACATTTTTCTGAATTTGTGGAGTTTCGGGACAAACTGGCAACCATGTTTCCTCTGGTTACTTGGATCAACTTCTCTACACGGTAGGTGGTGTGTTTTCAGTGTATGATGTTATTTATTTAGTATTTTTATGCATCTCAAAATGAACACTTCCTATTAAGTCTACCCACTTTAGCAGAGTGTGATCACTTTAATCATAATAGCATCTTTTGTGTGCATGGTTGCATTTAATTTAATTACACAAGTTTCAGGCTACTTTAATTAATTTGTTATGCACAACCCCTACCCAACAACAGCCTTGTTTCCAAAAGTAAAAGTTCTAGAAGGGCTCAGCCTTAATGTCTTTCTGCTCTGTGGAGGTACATCAGTGCCTGTGATTTCTCAGAAGCAGCTGTGCCAAATGCCAAAGTGGATGGTCTTTGAGATTGTGTCAGTCACAGAACATTGATCTTCTGGGGCTCTCACCAGCCTGTTTGGCAGACTTCTTTTTGTGTCTGAGAATAAAAGTGTGTGATCTATTAATGTCAAACGCCACTGCTCTCATATAGGGTGTACAGAGTTGATGGACTTTCAGGTGACTAGCAGACCAATGGCGCCACCTGACATCATCGGCATTGTACTGTTTTCTGAAGCTGGTAGCGTCCTTGGCTGTCATAACAATCATGCTGTGTTGACTAATTTAAGTAGGATAAAGACAGTATAGATTTGTAACCTCACTAAAACTAATTTTCTCTTGGAAAAATTTTCTTTATAATCATTTTTCATATCTGCTATTTCTCATTTAAAAAAATTTGTTTAAAAAATATTTCTCAAATATTTGCAGAGTGGTGTTAGGGAGAAGCAGCATACGGACTGTAGCTGAGAGCCGTAAAGTTGAGATAGAGAGTCTGCTGAAGGAGCTGTTCAGTAAAGCTACTGAAATATCTCAGGTTTGCTTTATTTTTTTGTTTTTTTTCAATGTTTACAGATAACAATAAAACCATTAATTTGAAATGCGTATATATATTTATATATAATATGTGTGTAAGAAACAGAGAATTGTGTAATGGTTCATTTGACTTTTTTCAAGATCACCATATAAAGCAAACAAAATAACTTTTTGAAAAATCATTAGCCAACAACTAAAACAAAGTCAGTTGCTGCTTAGCAGTACATAACCATCTTTGCTTAAATGGTAACAAATTTCTGCTGTTGAAATCCATGCCAGAGTTCTTGGCAAATCTGCAGGTTGCAAACAAAAGTTAGTGCTTGCAAACCTCAAACCATATGCTGCTGGGGAAGTGGATGTGTGCTAGTAACAGTATAGCATTAAGTTAACTTATTACTCTTCAGCTGGTAGCACACTGTGCAGGCATGTTATGAATGTGCACAGCACCGAAGATTAGTACAATGCACTTTCATTGTCTGCAGTGTGACTTGGTCTACACCTTCTTTCACCCTTTGCTTCGTGATGAACAAGAAGCTGATCAGTCCAAATTAGGTGTGCCCAAGTTAAGAGGTAAGATTTTCTTTAAAAAGAGGACAAAACAAAGAAACTAAAAAAAAAAAAAAGGGGGAACAAAAATCAACAAATGAGGGGAAAGAGTGAGGGAAATAGGTCAAATGATTCCTGTTCCATGAATGACCTTGTAAATTGTTTGACTAGCCAGAAAAAAAGAGCTAATTGAAACAATATTGACACAATTTTACATTGATTTATACAGACTGCTGCCATTATCATCAGTGATCATCCACTGCCAGCCAGCATTTCCATCATCCATCACCCACTACCATATTGCCATCACTGTCTATCCATCATCATCATTTTTACAGTTGATTTAACAAGTTGAAAACGAGAAAAGAAAGGATGTTCCATGCATTTAGCTTTGTCTGTTACATGTGTGTAATTCTTACAGATTTAAACCAAAGAAGAAATAATAATGTCCTTTTCTCAGACTTCAAAGCTACTAAAAAAAGGAGCTGAATGAAATTTGCTACCGTAGGAACCTAATGTTCTTTGTAACTGAGTTTACTGTTTGCTTGATGTCTCATTTAAACTGTGAGAGAGAGAGAGTTTTAGATGCAGTTCATGCTGATAGCAACAGAGACTTTGCAGCATTATACAGAACAACACTTAAACTGTTTGACTAAGAAAGGACGAAGAAAGTGTTTGGATTATAATGCATGAGATAAATTTTTGACAGAGAACAACCCAGTGCTAATAGCACCAGCACCATCTGGAAATACAGGCATTCAGGGGGAGATAAGGTTATCAGTTCAGTACAAGCATGAGGCATTGCAGGTCATGGTCATGCATGTGAGAAATCTGGTGAGTAGTCTACTTTCTTAGTGTGTGTGTGGGTGGGTGTAAGTGGGAGGGTCCTTTGTGAAAAAGCTCACTCACCTGTGTGTTTTTATGCACATGTGCATGCACACACAACCTCCTTAATGTTAATCTTGAGCATTACATGGGTGTAAAAGTTTATGTAGACCTTGCAACTCTGAACATTACTTGGGTTTAACAGTGCATCTAGGGCCAAAACAGGAATGGGTGTACTATTTTTTCATAAAACTCTGATCTGAGTAACCTGAGAAATTACAACAGATGAAAAAGAGGATAGAGTAGGGAGAGAAGAGGAGAAAAATTCCAAACCAAAAATATTCTGTTTCATGAAAAGTCTCTCAAACATGTAAGTGTATAACAGTTTTTGTCACTTTACTTTGCAGGCTCGAGGCAATGAACTGCCAAGCCCCTATGTCAAAACCTATCTCTTACCTGACCCTGATAAACAGACCAAGCGTAAGACTAAAACTATCAAGAACACTGTGCATCCAACCTTCAATGAAGTGGTGAGTCATTGTTTAGTTTTATGATGAGGGAAATAAGTCCTGATGATGCTGGTGGTAGTTTTGTGATAATGACAGCAATTAAGACAGTAGCAGTGCAGTAGTGGGCTGGTTACCTAGATGTTTGTTACTTTGATGTAATTTGTGCTTTTTCCATCTTGTCCATGGCTGCATGTGTGGTATTAGTTATTTAACCTTATATGTGCTTTAGAGAATTAGAAAAATTAAATATTCATCAGTAAACACTTTTTTTACCACATCAATTGTTACACAAATGTATGATTTTTGCTCTCTGTGAGTTTGTTTGCAAACCATAGAAATTGTGTATTTGTATTACTTTTTATCCATCCATTGCATGTATTTCACCAGTTGCAGTACAAAATGAAGGAGGGAGAACTGCGACATCGAACACTACAGGTCACTGTTTGGGACCATGTGTTAGGGGAGAACAACTTTCTTGGTGCTGTGTACATCAAACTGCGAGACCTAAATCTGTGCATGGAAACAATCAAGTGGTACCCACTGCAAAAGCTTCAGCACACCGGCTTAGCATAGTTTGTGTACTGCTGAGTGGTCTGAGTTTCAATACTAAATTGATCTTGAATAGTTTGTATATGTTTGAGTGAACTTGGATGGACTGCAAAGTCAGGAATGAATTTCAGATATTTGATATAATGCTGAGAGTAATGTGAATGATTAGTATAATGCTGGATAGATATGATGCATGCCGGTTTCACCCTGATGATGAGTTTCTTGACCATTTTTAGCATTATTTATTAAGAATTATTAACAGAAGCAGATATTGACAGCAGAAGGCCAAAATAGAATGAAAAATGTAACCACTGAAAATGTAACGAATGAAAGTATACTCGATAAAGCAACCACAGCTTTTTTTTTTACCAAAGCCCAAAATCTTTGCCTTAGGATAATGCGTGATATCGATACAAAAACATTTAATAATTTTACAAGAATTTTGAAGATGGATGTTTTGCAAAATGAAGGGAGACAGGAAATATATGTTGAGGGGGAAACATTTGATATTCCTGAGTGAAATGGTGTGTGTGTGGTTTCTTTAAGACAAAAAAGAAAAAAAAAATGGGGGCAAAGGAGAGACTTGGGTTTTAAGACCATCCTTCAAAGCCTTGCAGAATGTAAGCTGTAAAGGCTGCAACCAGAATGAGAACTGTGAATCACATATATGAGGCAATGCCATGACAGCTAGTTTAGACTAGTGACATTATGAGAAATAGAAACTTAATTAAGTATTTCCTGAAAAATGGATGCAAATGTATTGAGGCTCAAAAGCTGCTTAGAAAATTATGTCATTTACTCAGATTTTGAGAAGTATTATCATGTAAGAAAATAATCTTAGTTATTTAGAACGTAAGTTTGCATTTGATTTAGCATTTAAAGTAATCTTCATATGAAATGCACTTCCTCCTATTCTGTCCATAAAATATATTCAGATGAAGTGCAAAAGAGTTGGTAATGATTAAGAACCAGATGGCAAGTTTCGGTACCTGTTACCCTGTTGCAGGGTATTCTCAGCGGTGTCCTGTGCTCTAAGTTCAGTGGCCCATACCAGTGGAATTGATCATCAAAATGTTCATGGGACCACCATAAAAACACAAGCACTGATGTTTCTTTCATTAATGTTGTAGGTGTTTATTGTAACATCATCATTGTTGGTATTATTTTTGCCATTAACAGTAGTCAGAGTGACTTTAATTTTTGTGCAATGAAGACTGAAGAGATGAGAGAAGTAACAGTGTTTTACTGTTTTGGGGTTTGTTTGTTTTTTTTATATGGGGGTTGAGACTGGGAATCAGACTTTACAAATATACATGCATTTTGGAGGGTTCAAATAAGATTTTTAAGAGATATTTCTTGTTTCATTGTTCACTTCAGTTTGTGTTCTGAGAACTGAAAGTACCTGTGAGTTTTTATGTAGGGAAATATTCATTGTTGTTGAGACTCTAAGAACTTTATTGTATATCAGAGAAAGCTACACTTGACGAGGAGTTCAAACAGCAGCTAATGTAACCGGACTGAGTATGAGTGATACAAAACATGATCTGGGGGGAGGGAGAAGATAAGAATGCTTATCCATCTCTTCTTCCCAAGGACAAGGACATAGAAGCAGAGCAAGGTGCAAATGCCACAGTGAGGGCTATGTTACCATCATCTACATGCTTGTGTCTTTTTGTATAATTGTTGCAGCAGAATCTTTATAAAGCATTTGACCAGACTAAGAACAAACATGTAAACAATTCTTTGGAGCAATGTTGTGCATATCTGTACTGTTTTTTTTAATATTTTCAGGTAACCTTATGTATTTTTCTGGTTTAATTATTTACCAACGCCTGTAAGGGTGGAAACATTTTGACAAGATCTTTTTATGTAATAATAATAATGCAATTAATTTATATAGGTATCCAGGTTCTATGGACAGGCTCATGGCACTTTACAACTCCCCCCAAAAAACAACAACCAAAAAACACAGACACAGACTGGCTGCAAGTGTTTCTGACCACACCACAGTTCCAGTCATAGAATGATAAGTTTCTTTGGCTGCTCATTGGGTTGCCTGCAGAATGCCTATTTAAAAAAACTGAAATAAGTTCACGAGCCATCAGAAGAGAAGCAGTGCAAATCCACCGATATAATAGCATGTAGAGTCAAGGCACTCAACTGTTCATCATCTTTCACAGATGATTTTTTCACAGATTAGCATGTGCAAGAAGAACAGATCAAAAGCTTGTAGTTCAGACCCGCAATGTCAGTGTTAATTTAGGAGGAAAGCAGATCAATGTATATCTGGAAATAGTTCTTGTCCATAAAGAAAATCATAATAGGTATGCTAGGATCAATATAGAACTGGAATTAGTTCTTTTTGAGATAACAAATCTTCGTAGATAAGCTATGATCTACATGATTACGTAGAAAATGCAAAATCTATAATTGTAGATCAAACAGTAGGTCTAACTGGAGTTGGAGAGAGATACAGTGAAACCCAAATAATTGTTGTGTACAACAAAGTCAGTTATAATGAAAATAACTCCAATGAGAGGTTAATGTGGGTTCCACACATACAAAACACTGATGCTGAAAAGTAATGGCTGACACTGGCAACGCTCCGAACAATTGTTGAAGAATAAAACTGCATGATTCCTACGGTCGATCATGATCACAAAAACACAGCAGAAACTAAAGCTCGAGTCGGTGATGAACTCAGAGACAAACTGCATCTCAATGAAAGTTACAACCAAGTATAGCAAGAAACAACTTGGGAGCAGGAGAGCTGTCATACCAGCTAGGCGCAGCCTTGTTCTTCATTATGTTGCACTGTTTTTTAAAAAAAAAAACTTTTTGTTATCTGTGTGTGTTTATGTTGGTGGGGGTTGGGGGAGGGGATAGTGTTGGGGAACAGGAAGAAGGCAAACCACACACGTGTACCTGTGCATGTGCATACACAGTCAACTATACAGAACTGTGCATGTGTTTCTTCTGTTCTAAAAGCAAAGGTAATTTTGATTTTATTTGCATCATTCAACTATTTAAACCTGGATTGTTTTTTTAATATATACTACAGACGTTGCTATGGCTTGTATTCTAAAATAGCTGCATCTATCTTTCATGCTACACATGCTTAGAAATTTTTTGCATATATATTTTTAATATATATTGATACTTTTTACTTTAGGCAGTAATGATAAAGAATTTCCATAAAAATTATACATTTTTTCCAGTTGTTTGAAACTAAAATTTGTGAGTACTTTATTTACTCAAAATTTGTTGTGTCATAACCTCTTCTCAAAAAAAAAAAAAAAGCCTTTTAGCAGTGTTGAAAACCAAGCTTTCAGGTTATACAAATGGAGATGCATTACATGTCCTGCATGATATTGCCATCAGACTGTTCTTCTTATGTGACTTTGCATATATGGATGGCAAATAAAGTAATAGCGCATTTTTTATTTTTGCAGTTTATAGAGCAGGTTAAATTAAAAAGTTTACGTTTTATGAAAAAAAGGGCTGTTTAGTTCTCAGCTTTTGTTAGGTTGTAGTTGTATATTTCAAGCAAAATGGCTAATAGGCAGAGTCGATGTGTGGAATTTACGTTTTCATTTTACAGACTTCTATTTTGTAAATACTGCAGTATAGGCTGATAAAGTGGCAAAAGTATTTGTAAGACTGACAACAACATTGTTTATTACTGTTGTAGTCTTGTAGACTATGCAATGTAGGAAAGGTGCTCTGGCATTTTTTTATGGTTTTAATATACCATTACATAGCAGGTGCATGTATGTGTTATGAACTACATCGACTGGTTAAATTTTGTAGTTGGCATGTGCATAATAACATTTTGTGGACAATCTGCCATCCATCCTGCTATACATCCTGTATACATGTGTGTGTGAGTGCATGTTTGAGAGAGAGCTTAAACCTTAGAGCTACAGCTGATGCCATCATATTCTAATTTATGTACATGTATTGGGGAGGGACTTGGAGTGGAAGTGTCATTCTCTGTTGTATATACATAGCACTCATTATTACATATATCAACATAATTTACAAGTGTGTTTATATATATTCTGTAAATGTTTATGCATCCTTCTAGTGTCATTCACAATCCATGCATTGCTCACACTGACTGGTTTTTGCCACAGTTTTACAAGGGTTTAGGGTCTTTCCAGTGTTGCACTGCAATACTTTAATGGCAGATGGCTTCCTAAAGGTACAGCTCCCATGATGTTTTGGGATTTATTGCATTTACCTTGATTCATTGTTAAATAGAGCTTATTTTCTTTAATGTCTACATCAAACATTGTGACATCAACAGCTTTATTTCAGTGAGGTTTTAACAGCATGTATATGGCCTGGTTAAGTCTGTGTGTTCATGACTTAAAAATTCTGATGCTGTAAACTGCTGTATCTGCAGTAGATATTGACATAAATGGCTAACACAAGGTGATCGATTTCTTGGTTTTAGATACAGGGCAAGTTAAATTTATTTGTTTTTGCTTTGTTTTTGCTCTGATTTTAATCTTAAAGAAAGAAACTGTAAACAAAAATCCTTTTAGCACGTTTATCTTGTTGGGATAACAAGTTGTCTGATGGAAGAGAGAGGGTATCCATACCAGGAGCTTTTATCTGGGAAGAAAATAATTTTAATATTTTGTTCATGTTTGGGATGATGAGGCCAGATTTGCCCCATCTGTGTGGATGCCTAGTGCAGGCTCCTGCTTTCACAGGTTGGCTTTTAGCATTTACCTGGGTGGGCGGCAGTATTTCAGATTATATGTGTGTGTGTGTGAGAGAGAAAGAGAAAAAAAATGGTTAACATATTTATATTCCTAACAAAATTTTTAACAATTGCTTTTATGTTGATGTAGTGAGTAAGCTATTTGATCATGTCTAATTATTTCAACACTAGTTTGTCATAACAAATATTTTTGTGCTTTTGTTGCTAAATTTCTCACCTTAAAATTTGTGCATGTAGGTATTTGGGAGCTTTTTCAGATGAAGTCGTGATGAGTATTTGCATCTGGTGTGGGTTTCTAAATGCTTCCTTTAAATTTTTCTGTATCTTCGGTTTTATTTGAGAAAGTTTTAAGACAGATTATGTCTTCTACAGCTTATTATGAGAAAGTTTATGTCTTTTACAGCTTGTTTAACCATCAAATATTGTTCCTCTTGTGATTTTTGTTGTACTTCATTTTTAAATACTTGTGCAATCAATAAAAATTGGTCACCTCTCAAATGCCCCACTTCCAATATGCTTTGCATTGAATGCAATATTGCACCAGAAGGAAATGTTTTAATCTTTCATCACTGATATTTATTTACATTGTAAGTTTATTTTTTTGCCTCAGTTGAGAAAGGTGTATAGTCAGGGGAGAGAGGAGGGGCGCAGTAATTTGGTGGTGTGAGAACTGGACTTCACATGGTTGACGGTTGGTTCCCTGCTTACCCAGCTTACCTGTGCCTGTGACCCTAAATTCCTTCACCCCTTAGCCTTCCTACTCAGTGGGATTTGTCAGTGGGTAAAAGGAGAGGGTTGAGCTCCCCCTTCCACCAGCCATGCCTTAGACACAGTGAATATTTTGGATTCACTGCCCCTTAGGCCACTAGACTCTTTACCTGAACTCTATATACCTGTTAATGTAAGTTTTTATTGGATTGTATTCCTCTAAATAACTAAAGGAAATTGTACACACTATGTAAGTGTTCTTTGTCTTGTAAACTAGGTGCATATTTTATTTATATGAGCATTTCTTCAGCAAAGTTAACATTGTTTTTGTTCGAACTCTTGTACGCTACTTCTACTTAACAAGTATTTTCTTGAACACTTGCATACTATTACCCAATGTTTTTCTTCATTTATAATTTTGCAACTTAAATATGTGTATATCTTATATTACTTGAGCTCTTGAACACAATTTAGACAAGTTTTTGAAATTTGACTTTTGTGCAGTAGAAACATAGTTTGTTTTACACAAATATTTGCCCTACTTTTAAGTAGCGTTTTTGCTCAGCTGTGATTATTCTTGTTCTGGTCAGTCATGATTCATCATCGATCATTCCATCACCATGATGATCATTATCTCTAACAATGGTATGATCCTGTGAACTATCCACGGCAGACATGGCTATTTGGATAAAAAATGCACTTGACACATCATGGCAACCGCTGCAATACAGCATTGAGTGAGACCTGCTGCTGGTACCAGAAAAGTTCACTTCAGCTTTAACCGTCGCTCCGATGCTAGAGGATTGAGTTTGTTGTAAAGTAGATAAACTACGAAAACTACTCCCTCAGCTTGTGTCTACATTCTGCACCTTCCTCAGCAAAAGCACCCCTGATAACCACGCAACAGGCACATGGGTTCTCATCGGAGACAAAAAATAAGAAAAAAAGAAAAATGTATTTTCTGTGAACTCATCTGATCTTCCTTTCTTCGTCTCAGACTGTCTCGGTGTGGGTGTAACCATCTGGGGAAAAACCCCCACGAGACAACCTTAATGATTAAATGAAACATGCGGATGAATATCAAACTGAATCTTAAGCGGGGGTTAGCACCGTCACGTGACGGTCTTGCAAGATCAACTTTTTAATCATTGGTCGGATGCAGTGGCGTTTTGCGATGGATCAGCATCACCCCACCCACTCAGCTTCTCTGCTGCCGCTGACATCGTGCTATCCAGGACGACTGTCTATAACCAAATGGAAATAATACAAGTTTACGCTAGTAACAGATGCTACAGCAGCAAATATATTCCTGTAACCACTTTATATTAGCTATAGAAATCAGGTGACCAAGTAAGCAAAGCGCATAGGTACAACAGCTGATGATCGAGAAGATGGTGGACGTTTATTCAGGTTCATTAATGATCAAAATCATCGTGACAGCTGGATGATGTTTAGAGTCTTTTTAACTGGTCACATCTTCGTTAATTTTGCTGCGACGAGCGAAGCCCGTCAAAGCGAGTGCAGCACCATTATCACACAAGCAGGTTCCAAAATACTTCGTCTTTGGGTCGTCATTTGGTTATAGGCTTCTCTGTTCTTTAACGGAGGATTCGGCAGAGCGGTTCTCAAAAGCTGACCAAGATGTGAACGGTTAAGAAGACTCCCCCTCCATTTTTTGTTTGTTTTTTTTTTGAAGTCAGTTGTCTGACCTCAGCACAGTTTAAATGGGGAAGACATGAAAATCAGTTTGATGAACGTTTGTGCGCCAGTCACTGTATAATCGGACTATCGAGTCTTAATTTTATATCGAGTTTTAATTTTTAATCTGGTATGTACGCGGACTCAACAAGAGTGCATGTCGGGACCTAAACATTACCTGACATTATTGTTTTCTCGGCCTCATGGGTCGTGGTCATTCTAGCGCCTTCTCCACGCGCCTACCGTGCTATTAACTGATGGGTCGCAGTCATGTAAAATGTGTTTCCTCCAGTTACCTGAACTTCTTGTGTGTGTGAAGGGCCTTCTTAACAAAGCACATTATTCAATGTGTGACCATGCCATGTTTGGCTATTTTGTTTTTGTTTTGTTTTGCGGCAGTCATAAAAATATTGACAAAGTTAACATATTCGACAATGTATTCGGTTAAGAAAGCCAGTAAAAGGGCAATATACATCATCAACATTTCTGCTGAATTTCCTCAGTGTCTGTCGGTATATTTTTTGGTATTATTTGATGCATTAAAGACGCATTTAACCATTGAAGCCTACTGTTTTCCTGCTGTTTGTTGGCTTTTATGGGCCCTTTTAAACCGGATGCATCTAGTCAGATACGTGTCTTGGCTTGGCAAATTGCTTTGACAATTCGCTTGTATTCGTGTAAACAGTTTGCCCAACACTGTCACGTGTTCAACAATATGTTCAGTTAAAACACCCTTCTGGGAGCATACAATAGCGTACACAATATGGAACCGAGTGCTGTTCGGATACTTACACTTACTTTTTGAATTTGTTTTATTTTCTCCTTGGGTTTGTCTTCAACCCCTTGGTCCCTTCTGTCAGAAGTAGTTGTCATCTTTGTCCATACCTTAGCCTGTCTTTGTGTTTGACCTTAAATTTTACTCTCGTCTATTTTTCAACGAAAATCAAATTTCTGCCCTCTTCGTGCCCTTTTCTATCTTTATTATATTTGAAGGTTTTATTTTTTTCGTTCTTCCCGTGTTAACTGTTCTCTTTACCGTCGTGTGCTGTATAATTTTCCTCTTGATTTTATCAGTTTTCATTCTGCGCTTCTTAAAACTTTGTCCCTGTTCGCTTCTATGTCCTGCTTTGTTTAAATTGCAGTGTTTCTTGTTTTCGACATGGTTGGGCTTTTGCTTCACAATTTTTGTTCCTTCATCTCTTTTCTTTTGTTGTTTGTTGCCCACAAAATAAGTCGTATTTGTGTGCATATTTTCATTTGTCTTTTAATTAAGCTTTATTTTCACTTTCTTGCTTGCGTGTGTTCCTTCCCATCACTGTCGTTGGTTCTTATAACATTATTCTGGTTCTAGTTTTTCTTATGATTGCATACTTTGTGCACGTGCGCAGGTATATGAGTAATTAGTCTCTCTCATCTGTCACGTCCCTTATTATTCTTCCCTATTCTTGTCTCTGATAAAAGTTCCATGTGGGTGTCATATATACAAGAGCAGCCAAATGGCGGGATTAACATGTCAGTCGAATTGTTTATGTCTTAAGTTTGCCGAACCCTTTTCTGCCCTAAGTCGGTGGAATTCAAGGTAATGATTACCGTGATGGAGATTCCATCAAAGAACGGTTATATGATAAAGAGGGTGTCATCTACAGGGGTCCCGTCATTTTACTCTGTGGTTTCGGTAAACTGTCTCGTAACTGCACCGACGATTTGACTACAGGAACTGAACCCACTTTTTATTTAATGCATCGCTTGAATTATCTATTGCTGTTTGTCATGTTCACGGAAGCATTCTACGTGGACTTAAAAAATAGTTTTACGTGAGGGTGTTTTCGCGGCCCGTTAGCGGGTGTGTTTTTGTTGTTGTTTTGAAGTCATGTTTTCCTCTCGAAGGTAAGGGCGGTAATAATGGAGAACTGACGTCACAAGCTCACTTACACGGCAGTCGCAAGAGTGTCAAGGGCTTGGTCACAACCTTTGGAAAGCGATTCAGAGCAAGAAGCCAAGGAGTAAGAGTTTATGTAGAGTTAATACTGGCAGTTATTGGGCCTCAGAGCTGCCGGCGGATGGTACCTGACGCATAATCACACCCAGGAAAGACAATAAAATTTACGACATTGTCTCTCTTTTTACGTTCCTGTGGCTCGCTGTGATTGTCAGTGCTGTTTTCAAATATTGCACTTGACAAGTATACTCTGCACTCAGAGTTTACATCTGAGTCTCTTTATAACCTGGTAAGAAAGCTTTATTAAAGATCTCACAACGAAGACAGTTTCTGATCACTCATAATGCATCCGCAACAATCCACGAGAATATTTCGAAGAAGAAATAATGGCGTCCATGCTTTAGTGTCGTCTGCAGCCTGATCTATACAGCTAATCCTTGAAAACTGATGTAACTTTTTCAGAGAACATGCCTACTTAACATATATAAATGTCTAGACAATGTAAATTGTATGCATGCTAACTAGGGGAAACTAAAGAACCTGGCAGCACCAAGCTACCATTAGTTTGTTAACAAAATGAGTAGTGATCGAAGATTTACATTTCTTTTTAGAAAAGCGCATATAGATTGATCACTTAACTTCTGACGTCACTGAAGGCTGTGGCCTAAGCAGAAGCTGAGAAAGTTTGATAATGAGGGGCTACACAATCAACAAGACCACCGGTGTGATCTAGAAGGACATGCGGTCTTGACCCAGGTGAGAACTAGTCTGTGTTCAAAGACTGGAACTTGGGAGTAGAACGAGTTGTTAGTTTAACTCTTGTGAGTTAGTATCTTCCAAGAAATTAGATGCATTGGTTTCAAATATTTTGCACTAGAAATAGACATAGAAATAATGATTTGAAAGCAGTTGTGCATTCTAGTTATAGCCAAACAATTTTGCATTCGGGTTATCCTTTATTGAAAATATATTATTTGAAAACAGTTTTAAACAGTTTATGTTGTTTTCCTACAGTATGGGATATGGGTCCGTTCTTATGTTTCCCAATAATTGTTTTAAGCATCCTTTGACATATAGACCTTTCTTTGCACATATAAGTATACCCCTGTCGTTCTTACCTTCAAGCACACTGATAGATAACACAGCGAGAGTGTCTAAAGGGGGTTCTCTAAAGATATATATATATACTCATAAGTTAGACTTCTCAAGTGTGGATCAGTATTTACGGCAGAACTGATCTATGACCACCATTGTAAAAAGCCTTTCGCATGGTAGTACCATGGCGGCTTGGCACATTTAAAAACTTCATTAAATTTCGTTCTTGCTTGCTCTCTCACTCCTCCAAATGAACTTGCACGTGGACGTACTGTTAGCTACCATTAACCCAGCTAACATACAACACTAAGCCAAGACTGGCCCAAGTTCATGCCAGGACATGGCCAAAACTATAAGGCATGACCCAGTGACGCTTGTTGAGAACTTTGTTTCTTGAAGCTTGTGTCACAAATGCAAGTTGTCACCAGAGGAGGGGACATTTTTTGGGTGCGCGAAAATTATAGACTCTTGCAGCACTTGCACTGTTTTTTTCAAACAGACCTTTGACCCTTAAGCTGTCACAGATTGCATTACTGTTGCAGTGTAAGCAGTGCGAGAACCGACGATGCCGGAGTACAGATGCACATAGGCTACAACAATCAAATTGACCCCAAGACACATGCGAGGTGAAGGAATAGCCATTTCTTTTCTCTCCGTGTTTGTGATTGCTCGTATAGAAGCACGGACGAAATCTTTGATGAGACAGCTCACGCTGACTTAAGCAGCTACCAGCAACTCTTAGTCGCTTGAGACCTGTTTGATTTCTCTTTGCGTCTTCGGTGTTTGTCTTTTATTACTGTCTTCACGGTTGTTTCTACTTCCGTCCTTCATCTGCTGTTCATGGCCTGTTCTTGTCTCAAGCGCTGAGAACATTCTCTTTATCTTGCTTTTTAATAACTTTAGCGTTTGTCGTGGGTAAAGAAAAGAATCATAAATTCAGTTGGCTTTGTATCACATATTTTTTCATTGTTTGACTGCCAAAATGGCATCTGATGACAATGACCTTTCACCGTCATGGTGAAGCCTCTTTCATTAACACTTCGAAGTCAGGCAATCACACGGCAGCGGAAGCAGTAGACTGCATAGTGGTCTGAAATTGTAAATAGCAAACTTTCCTCAGTTTGTGTGTGTGTGTGTGTGTGTGTGGCTCAAACAATTTTATTTTATTCTCTAGTACGTCTTTAAGAAATTCGTGCCCCGCGCAAAAACAGCGGTGTCCAAGGAAACGTAAATTGCAGTGAGGCATTTCTTGTGCAAAACAATTCGTAAAGCAGGTTATGGTTATATTTTCCACATCCGGTGCAAATTGTTTTTCACAAAATTTAAAATGGTTAAAATGTTTAGTTGGTGCGAGCTCTAATGTCCGCAGATTTACTCGAATATCTTACGTCAGTGTTGTATATCCTAGACATGGCAAAACACCGATTTAGAGAATTTCATATCAAGACATAAAATCGATGTCGTTCGTCTCTGTCTCTTGAATATGGCATGACATTTATCTGGTTTAGAGAAAGACGAGATCAAATCTATGTGCGTCCTTAAGGAAAATCCGCGTTGTCATCCTTGCAGACAGAACTGATTGTCACGATTCGTAAAACCTGTTTACGCATTCCGCCCCAAAAAAGTCCTTGTTTATTGTTGAAAGGAATAGCACATTGCACCGGTTCGACATAAAAATCCACGTCCCGAAACGCGGATCTTTGTTTATTATGCATTAGCTTTTTACCACGGACTTACATGTTTATCAATTCGATTTTTATCCCCAAGAGATCCACGTATGCGTACTCCACAAAGGGACGAATCTGTGGCCTGGCGCCTACTTACTAACTGGGACTTAAGAAGTAACGAGTGGGTATATCACAATCCTCCACCCTCACTTGACGATAAGTTGTAAAGGAAAGAAGTTGTGCTTTGAAGATTTCCGAAAGTAAGGCTCATCACAAAGGCTAGCTGAAATGCCAGGCACTTGCGTTGAACTCTTCAGCCAGGCCATTCGGGAGGCGAAAGCTGGTTCGGTTCCTCCGAAAATTTTGTATTTTTATAAACACCAGCAGCCAGTGTGGTGCGGATTAGCGTTAATAAAGTGATCAAAGACTCTTACTTCTCACATGCTGTTCTCGCAAAGTGTGATCTTAACTAAAGGTAATTTCAAAGCGGTGTTTTGATAAAGTCTGGAGAGTTCACAACCTTCGAGGATAACAGACAACGTCGGAAACTGGTACGGAGATATAAACCCGATGACACTAAAAGCTTCTCCTTAGAGTTCCAATTCATATTCCCAAAAAATAAAAAGGAGTCAGCCAAGGGGGGCTGAGAAGATGGCGTTTCATATAATGGAATGAAATAGGAACATACAAGATCCATGGTTGACCTCTTTAATGGTTACCTGGTTGCGGTCTGGTGAAGTTCACGTGAATAGTGTAGTGAATGTGATAGCAAGCGAAGGTGGGTATGAAGTACGAGAAAAACCAATGTCATCGAATTCCTTCTCCTAACCTCTTTCATCTTAAGCTCAGTATACCACTCCTCCATTCACCCCACCCAAACACCCCTAGTGCTAAATACAGTCGATAAGCAGGTTTGACTTTTTTTTTGTAGGAAAAAAATCGTCTGAATGCTTGGCGTATTGCATATCGGTTTTACTTACTTTCAGTCATATTCAGTTTTTGCACCAAGCTGCTGAATGCTCTCTACTTAGGTACATTTCATCGACGGTGCGTCGGTCTCATGGACTAGCCTTTGATGACTGTAATTATCATAATCGAATTTTTCAAAGAAGTTTTTGGTGAGTTTGTGCAGACACTAATCTTAGTCTTTCTCTCTCTTATAAAAAGAATTTGGTTAAACGTGCATTTACCTGACGCCAACGCTGAAAGAGACTTCTCCCCACTCACCTCTCCCCCAAAAAGTGATAATATCACACGTGAGGAACTTAATTTATTTCACTGGGCATAAACAGCACGTAGGGGCTATCCAGTTTTAGACTTTCTGTTACTTATTCTGCTCTGTCACGTCATCACGTAATTCCACAGTTTCAGAACTGTTACGATGTTTTCACTAATGCATAGAGCAGATCGGGGAGTTAAAGGTCACTTGTGGTCACGTGCCTTGGGCTCCCTGCCAGTTCTTGTCGGTCGTGTCCGTGTATATTCCTGGCAGGAGGACAGTACAGTGATTGAGTCACGGAGGGGATGGGGGTGACCTTGTCGGAAAACGACCTGTACGCAGGAGTGTGAACTGCTCTTCATTATTCAAATTACTTCAATTCAAACCAGTATGTACTTTCCAATGTCCATGGCCTGCTCAGTCCATCTCAGCATGAAAAAATGTCAGGTTACAGGGGTTTTGTTTCTTTTGGCTTCAAATCAATTTTGAATATTATGGACGTTATCCGTGCGACTGTTGGTGAGTGCTTAGAGAGAGATGGGGGGCGGGGAAGGGAAGGAAAAATTAGAGAAAGAGAAGGGAAAAAAGAAGAAATTATCTGTTATCAGCAGAAGATGCTTGTTCATATAAGCGAAATCTTGCATACTTTCGACCGGAGCTTTCTGTCCCAGCCAAACAGAAGGGTAAAGAGCTAAAAGAGTCTAAACTATATATACCAACCAAACCTGGAAAGTCGGGTTCAGAAACAGGAAAAAAAGCATGTCCTGTAGCTGTTTCTTTTTATTATTATTTGTCCACAGCAGCCTGCACCAAGGATTGGTGTGTAAGGATCTTTACGAAGAATGTTTAATGCTTTCTTTTAAGAAATGTTTTAGTACAAGCCGTGAGAGATGTATATAAAGGAATAGTGTTCCCCCCACACCTGCTCATATAAATATTATTTTGGAAACAATCGACACTACCGTATGAAGGTAAAAAATCGTATATCATGTAACAAAGGATGTACGAGGCGGACACACACACATGCACGCACGCGTGCGCCTATCCTAACACGCATATACTGATGCCAACGGACGCACGAACGCACGCATGCAGAGATGCACGCACACAGGAAAATACACACACGCGACGCACACATATGCATGAAAACATACACAAACATACTTTTACTGGCAGGCATACATGCAAACACACCAACACACATACGCATACACACTGTATACTTATGTATAATGGTAGGACTCGTAAACTGTACAGCCTAATGCCCATATATTTTAATAGACCACAGCGACAGACAGCAATGTTTTCTCACAGTGGTGACACGTGACCGCCACATCAACAGCGGTCTCTTCTCGGTGTCCCATGGAGACAGCGTCAGAAAGGGGGCTGGGGGTTGTGGGGGAGGAGAACAGTTCGTTCCACCTCCCCTCTCTGACCTCCGCCCGGCCACCACCTCGTTCGGGTGCCTTGAAGTGTGAGGAGATGACGCAGGGGCCACACCACTCTACCTGTTCCTCGAGCTGAAAGGTAGGGGCCCAGATGGAAAGAGCTACCTGCATAAAACAACAACTGCTTTGATGACCAGACTGGGCTCGTACATGCGCACTTGTGCCTTGACATTCAACGCATCTGCGCTGCGTAGACCCTGACGATCTGGATAGCAAAGCTTTGAAAACGGAAAACGAGAACATCATCAAGCATTGAAACTTGAAAACACGGTGGGACAAAGAGACTTTTTTTTTTAAGAAGTTTGTTGGTCATGCGAACTTCCGAAACCTGCCTCTAAGGTGGTGAAGGATTTTGCATCAAGTATTATAGGTGAGTAAACTTTGTTGCCATCTGTTTACCTTATGGGTAGGCTGGAAGTTTCTTTTATGCGTATAGTGTTTGATTGTTTTTGAGTACATGTTTCGACTAACGTAGCATACTGGATGCTTTATAACATTATTTTTTTCTTGTGAAAGTGGTTAGGATGTTTTCAAAACTGTAAACAGTCGTGTGCCCAAGTACAAATAAATAGGTATCAAGACCAACTACAAAACCTAATACAATGCAAAAATATACATTTAAGATAGTACAAATGCTTGAAGGAGTAATACAGATAAATTGTACGTGAAATAGAATAAAATAAAATAAGTGGATGAAGAAAAGGCACGAAAGAAGTGAACAGATTTATTCTCAAGCCCGTACCACGCAAACAGCAGATTACCTGCCACACCAAGGTCAAAGGTTAAGCCAGGTTCCTTTACTTATGTACAATCACCAAGAACTCGGCGTGTACAGTTACAGTATACCCGATATGTGCGCGATGGTGACGAGTAAGGTCTTGCAGTCAGAAGAAAAAATGTCCGATGCATTTACACCTTCAAGACCAAGGCCTGATGACATCGGTCAGCAATTTAACCTTTTATACCTGATTCTTAGCTAGCCCTGCGCCTTCTAACGTAGCCGTTTATATTATTGTTGTAAATATTGTCAAAATAAGTTCTAGCCCAATAATACCAGTGTGTCATACAACGTCCCAGCCTGGAGCAACACTAAAACCTTGTGAGGGGGAAACAGTTCAGATAGTTGGACACTGTACCTGGAGCGCTGGACTTCTGAACGCCGCACAGTCTGGCACTAATTGCAAATCCCCAGGAACGAAAAACAAGGGATTAGCGCATGGCACGAGCTATCATTCTTCTATCCTTTATTTCTGAAAAAAATTAAGCAATTAATACAAAGGTTGGGGAAAATAGATTTAAAAAAAATTCGTTTCAGATACTCTACAAATATGTCTACAAATCTGTAACTGAATGTTAACCCGTACTTATTTTGAACAGCAACACCTCCACTTCTCTAACTGGCTCGGGAAGCTCAAAATTAGAGTGCGGCAAAGACTCCTAAAATGGGCGGCCCTGAAAACTACAAGGAGTTTGACAAGGAGTCGATCATCCCCGGCTCGGACATCGTCTTCAAGGGCTACCGGTTCGCAAACGCGATCTGCTTTTCGGGTCTATTCTTCTCGTCTGCTTCATCATCATCATTATCCTCGCCGCGCTGCTGGGAGAAGCAAAGAGGGACCGCGGCCAAATCCACGAGGTGTCAAACGGGGCGCAAACGGGCAATGGTCAAGATCAGGGTCAGGGTCAGGGTCAGGAACAATGCGAAAGCTTGTGCCTGACCCCGGGCTGCATGAAGTCTGCTGCTTACTCTTTGCAGCTGCTCAACACGACCGTCTCACCTTGCAATGATTTTCAGACCTACGCCTGTGGGTCGTTCAAAAAGGTCCATCCGCTGCAGCCGGACCGCCCGGACATGTCCACTAAGTACATGGTGTACTACCAGAACCAGGACAAGCTGGAGCGGCTGCTGGAACAGCCAGCTTCATCTACCAGCACCGGATCTTACGAGCGGAAGCTGAAAGACTTCTTCGCCTCCTGCACGGAGCACTTCGAGAAAATGCGGCAGCAAGGGCAACCATTCCTTCAGCAGGTGGTCAGCACCTCTGGCGGCTGGTGGGCGTTGGAGAGCAACACGTGGAACACCAGCAAGTGGAACTTTCAGACGGCCCTCCAGAAGGTGCACGTGGACTTCTGGACCGATGCTTTCTTCACCTTCTCCATCACCACGGACCTCGTGGACTGGAACAAGCGCGTGATCGAGGTGAGTGAGCGACAGTCACCTATTGGTTCACAGTAAGAGCCTTTGAGTCAACAACGCTACGTGATTGCCACGTGAGCGCTATGTGAAATCTACGTCTTTTTGTAGATAGATACCTACTGGATTTTATGAAATTGTCTTAAAATGTCAAATTGTGTAGTGCACAGGGTTGCACATTGAGTCTAACATGTATGAATGTGCGTGCATGTGCGAGTGCGTGCGTGATGAATCAGATAGTAGGATATCTCTCACTCATAAAAGAGGTGTATAGCATAGCAAACGGACCACAGACTGCGCGGGTTGTCTTTGAAGCAGACGACAGACGACATTCTGCCAAGCTGGCGGATAAGAAGCCTCCTGCGGTGTGCACGGATTCTCGCTTTCCATGCACCTCAGTTACCGGCCGGCCTCAGAATCACCCCCCAAAAAACCATAAGATTTTGTTTTCATTCCCAGTCCCCCACTTCCCGCACCTTTCATCACATTCTTGAAACGTGATCGCCCTGTGGGTGGTTAGATGTCCTTTCACCACGTTGACAACACATCCGGGGTCTTGTGTCTTTATCCACGTGCGCCATTTACTGTCATATTATGTTTACTTTGCACGTCATTTGGGTACTTGTTGACGCCACACTGTTTACATCCCTGGCACTGTTTGTCTGCGAGAAGGAATGCACGGTTGTTAGCAAATCGTGAGTTGCTAATGCACAAGCTGTCCCACTTTCGTTTCTAAAGAGGCACGCGTTTTGAATCACGGTATTTTTACCCCTCTGTTTGACTTGAGGATTTATCTGAGACTTATTTTCGTCTGGTTCACATCTCGTGTTTGTTAGAGATTGATAGAATGAGAGGGGGAGGGGGGTCAGAAGGAGAGGTGGGGGTGCGTGGATTACCTCGTGAATATTGCAGTACACCTGTTGAGCCGGATTCAGTTTTCGTGAAGATGAACGGGATTTTTTTTTGTTAACCTCCTTCCCTCTCGAGCATGTCAGGTTTGCATTTTGCTCAAGAATCACGGAGATAACATTACGTTGACAAAATTCCTGTCTGTAAAAGTTTAGTGAATTTATATGCTGTGGGAGTAAAGTCTCTTCTGCATCACTGATATGATCTGAAAATTTGAACACAGCGTTCAGCATATTGTGTCACTGGCCACCTCCTCATCTCTGTGTGTTTGTTAGAGAGATTAAATGCATAATGATCACTTCTTGTGGCTGTTTATAAAGATCACCTAGTGTTTCCCTATTCATTCATTCGGTCATCATCATCAGACACACATTTTGCAGGCATTTTGTTCCAAGTAATCGAGAAACCCAGACAGTGATTAGTTCTCTCCAATTGTTAAAATAGTTCACCTCAGGAAGTGAAAGCACTGAGTGATTTCAACTTGTTTACATGCTAGGAAAGGTAAAAAAGGCCAATAACCTCACAGGTGGGTCATCTTTTGTTGACAGCGGGCTGATTGCTGTGAACCAGCACTAGGCCTCAGTATAATGCAAGACACATTACAACCACTTGTTACAGTAGAAGTTGGCAGACACCCAGCTAAACTTGTTCTGAAATCTGACTTTCCCGCCTCATTAATTTCTAGCAAGGATCAGATCTCGCGAGACTTGTAGACTGGTAGTAAGAACCTTAGGGATTCGTGGGGAGAAGATGGCATCAGCGTCAAGGACAGTGGCTTTAACTTTGTGTGTCCTTTAAATTACACCCTACCCGGGGTGTCAGTAGAACCACGTTTACAGACACCTAAGATGTAGGTGTTTGCTAGAGATGTGCTGCTGAAAGCTGTCAGGCGTGTTAGTGCTTCCTTTACACCTGTCAAACTTCAAGCAAGAAAGAAATGACATTCAGAAATCAGAAAGCTTAGGAATAAAAACCAGTCCCTTAATGGTCGGTAGGTTGGTAAGAATGTTCTTCAAGTGATGACTTTGCTCTTAGGAAAAAGAACCTTGAATATGATTTTTTAAAATCCTTATATTCTATGCCTCTGTCTCTAATAACATTAACCGACTGGGGCTTTGAAATATTTAAGAGTGGCGACCGTGTGTGTATTCAGTTGGCGTGTTTGATGGTGAGCAGGACTATCAAAATGGCGTCAGAGAACGTCAGGACTCTTTCAGAAAAGTCACGATGAAATCCCTTTGCACGGAAGATGTTTTTATTTCGCTGTGAAAATAAGTAAAAGTCATAAATGTGCTCCACCGTCAGGAACACCCGCTGTATCGCTGACATCTGCCAACGTCACGCGGAATTCAGAGAGTAAAATACAATGGGAGGGGGAGGGATAGCTGTCTTACAGAGATGATCAGATAAAGATGTCACAGAGGACTGGAGAAGCAGACAGCTGATGAGTTATCTTTCATATTCGGAGTGTCCATGCTGTTTATGATGGTAACTGCTGTGCTGCAGCTTACCTATGAAGGTTACATTACATTCCTCTTTCTTTGTTCTTCTGTCTGTCCTTGGCTGTTGCCGTATCGTCCTGCCTCTTCTACTTGTCTATTTGTTCATTCATCCACCTCTCTTCTCTCTTTCTCTCTGTTATGTGTTGCTTCGACATGGTTTTAGTCGTATTTGAGTCGGGGGTATTGAAGACAGGGATTTTTTTATTTCCACTTAAAAAAAGGCGGCTTCATGATCGTTATCAACAAAAATGGTGTTCTGAGATGATGCCAAGAGAACGCTTTTAATTTTATAGAACTTTTAAATTCACTTTCTCCGTCCAAACACTTGTGGATAGTCTATCAAATACTGATCTTCATTGTGCATCTACTTGGCTCAGACAAGGCGTTTTGCTGAGAAGAACACACGACCTATGACACGTAGATAAACCTGCCTCTGCTGACTTTCCCACTATTCTGCGGCTGTAGAGTCTCAACTCATTTTACTTTTATATCGTTGCTACTTATGCAAATCCCTGTCAGATATTCACAGCAGGCAATAACTTTACACGAGCTCTGTTATTGAGTATTGAATGTCGAGCCTGTGCCCTCACTCCAAGGCCGGTCACACACGTGACCTCTTCCTGCGTACTGCTGGCGCGCGCTCCCGTCATGGGCGTCAGATGCGTACTCCATGCAAGCAGTGACGTCAGCTTTTTACATTTCAAAATTACGTATACAGTAATAACTACATTACGTATACGGTAACTACATTATGTATACAGTAATAGCTACATCACGTATACAGTAATAGTTTCTTTATATATAGTTAAATTTGACGTTCTGGCAATAACTCTGTTACTACTGTTTGTTTACTTACATTTTTCTGTTTATGTTTACTAACTTTTAGCCTGTTAGTTGCATGCCCAATGCATAAATATTGGAAAATAACATTTGTTCTCCACACCACCTAGATCCCTGTCCTCACTGAACTTGTTTTTGTTGTTCTGATGTAAACTTAGTTTCATGTCCTCACCACTTTGCTTATCACCTTTATCTACGACAACTACTACTTGATCCCCAGCTGAAATGTGAGCTGTGCTTACGATGCCGAGACTCCCCTCTCGAGGTCGTCACTACCATCCTTTGAGGCCACGTCAACAGGTTAATTAAGAAAATTGTTGTACTAGTTTCCCGGATTTGAGGCAGTGGAGCGCGACATCTTCTGGCCTGAGAAAGAGAGTTACCAGGATGCAACGTGTTATTAACGTCCACCCAGGAGGGGGATATTCGGGTGTTTGTTCAGTTCCTCCGGGTTGAAAGTGCTTTCTCATCATGCCATTAAGCAATGCTTGATATGTGTTCACTTACGCACCAGCTGTGATATATTTGTACTTTTTTTAAATTTTATGACAGTCTAGAAACGACCCCACAGTTTTATGTAACATTTGAAGTTCCGGTAAAATGTAAAATGTTTATAATGTAAGATTGCTCAAAGAAGAAGCAAACTATTTAGACAGCGAACACCGTGCACTTGTAGTTGTGGTCAGGGTGAAGAGAGGAAAGAGCACTGACTCCAAAAAAAAAAAGTCACCGCTGTAACACCTTCTCTCTCTTTCTTCATATTTGAAGTAAACAAACACCCCTTGGTGGTGTAGGGGTAGAGGGTGGAGTATTGCTGCCAGTCAAGCGTTAACTGGGTATTTTTCTCCGGCTTGTCCCGGGTGTAAGTAAGTGAAAAAGCGACGAAGTGCCTGGGGTCTGGTTGTGCTACCCGCGGTGTCAGTCGGCCCGTGGTACCCGTGGGCGCTGTGATTGACAAGCAATACCTTCTCAGTAGTCCTCTATATCCATATCTCTTCTCCAGTATGCCCCACAGCCATATATTCTCAGCGCCAACTACTTCTCGCTTAGCAATTGGTCAGATCGTGAAACTGATGGGCCACTGGCATAAATAGTTTAGGAGGATCATTAAAAAGGTAGACTCGTGTTTCGTACCACAGCGCACATAGCTCGAACAACGAGAGGAGTTCAATGAAGATGGCAGATAAAAAGGGAGTTTTGTCAAGAGGAAAAAAAGTGTTATTGGAGCACCTCCGTTCCGCCTCCTCGAGCCGTCTTTGTTGGTGTTAGGCCATCAAAACATGATTTTCATTTTAAGGACACTAAGGACACCGGGTCAAAAACACACAAACAACACCGCCATTTTACCTCTTTACCGATGCTGGTAGAAGCGAACCCTAAAGAGAGCGAGAGAGTGAATAAATTAGAGTGAGAACGAGCGAGCGAGAGAGAGTGAGAGATAAACATTGAGAGAGAGACCCGAACAACTTTTCTATTCTCTTGATGGATTTTCTGTTCACAAACTGCAATCTGTTTATCATTAGCACTCAATCACACCTACAACATGTTTTGTAACACCAGGAGGTTTTAATAAAAAAAAATTGTATTAAGGGAATCATAACTATTGCGTTGTTTTATTAGGGAAGGAGTGTACATCCAGCAAAAGCGTTAACACTCTGTGGAAAAACTATGGCTTGACCAAAATAAAGCAGGCTAATGATTAAGTCGATTATTTTGTATCTCCCGTGAATGATGTTATAAATATCCAAAATGGCCTTTGGCAGAAAAAAAAGCTTTTCCACCTCTGCTTTAGACGATACATTATAGACTTTGTCTACAGCCTTGATACAAATATGGATGACCGTGATAACGATACCTATCGATTTGTATTTTCGATTTGTTTAAATATAGATTATTGGTCTTTTCAGATCGATCTTTCTGGCCTGGGGCTGGATTACGAATACTTCCTGAAACCAATTTACGAAGAGGTGAGTGGTGAAAGTATGACATCAACTATTGTCATAGAGAGCACAAAGGTAAAAAGTGTAGTTGCTGTAGGAACAGTGAACTGTGGGTGGCTCACTGTATCAAGAACACGACACTAGCAAAGCCGTGTCCATCCATATCCTTCCGCTGTTTTTTTTTTCCTTCTGTGCAAAGTGGTTTACATTACTGCTGGGTGGGCGGGGGATTTTTTTTCCTCGCTCAGATACCGGGAGCAATGGAAAAAAAAAATTCTGCAAAGGTCTTAACAGACGGGATAGAGGCTAATATTTACAAAACACTGTATTGAGTTAAATTTGAAGACAGGCGAAAATCCGCCGTATCAGGTATGTTTGAGTATTGTGTTTATAAGGATGAACCTCTTCACGTGTTTATTAGTGAGACCTACTGGAGGTAGAAAGCAAGGCTGACAGATTCGATTGGCTTGCATTCGGAATTAACCAAAAATTCCAAACCGGCCCAAAGTTCTGTTAAATATTTGCAGAAAAAGTAATGACGGCCCTTGTACTTGACAAACAGAAAGTAATGCAAAGAAGATTGGGGAGCATCGTAAAATTGATAATAAGATAGTTTAAAGTTTTAGTTACTTCCGATTTCCTTTTTCCTTATTCCTGATTAACACAATGAACATGGATTGTTGTCCATAAATTATTAGTTTATATAGCAGACAACAGTGTGTATCTTATTCAGCTAATCTTTTAGCCCTTGTATTTTTTTTATTTTTTTAAATTTTAATCATCAATCAGTTTGTAGGGTTTTTTTTAATTAGTAGTTTTTACTACACACTGCGTGGCTTCTTGTTTTATTGTGCACGTGAAAGCCCACGCATGCGCAGACCACACAGAGATGGCGGTGGCAGTTATGCTCCGCTCTCGTGACGTCATAGGCTGAGCTGACCAGTCATATCCGGTCTAATTATTGACGACGATGATTGTCTTTGTTGCAGGAGGTCGCTGGCTACAAGCAGTTCCTCCGCACCGTGGGCTCTCTCCTGCTGCGAGACTCCAACCTCAACCTCACGGAGGCGGAAAGGACATTCCGTTTGGATACCTTCGTGCAGGATGCCTTCGGGGTGGAGAATAAGCTAGCTCAGGTGTGTGTTGAGTTTGTGAAGGCGTCCCGTGTGTGTGTGGAGTAACAAAGAGACACGAAGACAGCCAGATAATCATCATTCTTGTGTCCTTGAAGATTTTGGTCTTCGGATAATGATCTCACACATAAGTACAAAATATTCTTGTACAGAATTTCAAAGCGTTTTGTGTCCGCGCCACATAGATCCCCTTTTCTCACAGGCGATGACCGGAGCTAAATCTCTACAGTGGGTATAGCGCATCACGAAGCGTATATGTCTATTAATAACTATGAAGTCATGTAGATTGTGTAAATGAGGCAACAAACTTCTGATTTTAGAAGTCAGGTGCGTTACCAGTTCGCGTCTGCTTCATGTTTTGTCCAGATACTGGGGCGAAGTATTAACTTAATTCATGCATGTGCATGCCATGTTTTGCGTGGAAAATGTCCGCGTGGACAAAACAACGTTTCCAACTGTTTTTTATCTAGTCACCATCAGTCTCATGGTAACTGTAGAAGATCTTGAGCACAAAAAACTGCCTCAGTGCAAGTTTTTAAAACGCAGACAAATGATCGAGAATGCATAAATTCTATTAGGGTAATTGTTTTTAGTTTTCTCTTCCTCTGTGTGAATCTTCTCCGAAATAAGTGCGCTATTGTGCATAGTAAGTGTAAGCAGTAGTCCCTTTATGTGATTTCTTGATCTCCTTTTTTTCAGATAAAAGGGGAATCAGACACCACCACAAACGCACACGCCACCCAGAATCGAATCATGCTAAAAACGCTAAACGACAATTCGAAAGGGGCGGTAAGTAATTATTTACCTGGCAGAAAACAGGGGCTATAGATGTCTAGTATGTGATTTCAGTCTTTCAGTCTAGTATATTTGTCTAAAGCAAAGGGGCAAGATAAATCCAATGAAAGCTAATTAGAAGCGCAGGAGTATATTTCCAGTTCCAAGCTGTCGGCGACAAGAGAATGCGGACAGGAGGAAACTACAGACATAACGAAATTAAAGGTTAAAACGGGTATATGGGCTTTACTTTACATTTTAATCGTCGAGGGCATTAAAACAGCAGCGAGGACACAAATCTCTTTTTATTGCCTGTACATGTTCTCTAGCTGGGCTTCTATACAAGCTATGCAAAACGTCATCCAGCAATAGTTCTGACCAAAGGTGGATATTCTCTCCCCCTTGTCTTCTCCGCGGAAATACAGAAAAATGTATTGTAGCACATATCCCTTGAACTAGACAGTATTAGACCGCGACAACCAACAGCATCCAGCACCACAGGCCAAAAACTACAACCACAAACAACAACCACTATTACATCCAGCAACCTCCATCACAGCCGACAACCAGAATTACAGCCATTCAACACTGTGACGGTCAGCCAGCCCAGGCAGCAGCACAGTGCTCGAGATTGTTTGTAAAGTGTCACGTGACTGTGCAGGTGGACTGGACGGGGCTGTTCACTTACATGTTTGGAGCCTCTGTCACTGGGAACACTTACGTCGTGGTGCTAGAGCAGGAGTACATCCAGAAGGTCACCGACTGGATCGCCGGGTTGCCTGAGACCAACAAGACCAGGTACATCCGACAGTTACCGTAACCGTCTGACAGCTGCTATCACTATTCAAAAATTCGCCATGACTATCTGACAGTCCTTCGCTATTTTGTTCTTGGTCCTACTGGTGGGATGGATTGGGAAGCGAGGGGGGTGGTATCTATTCTATGGTATGGAATTCGATATTGTTTCATCTTGTAATCTCTTTGGCTAGAAGACGGAGGTATCGAGAAGGCCTGCCACAAGCATTTACACTTTGACCTCAAGGTCTTTGTCGATGCCAAACCAATCCTGTCTTCACCGTTGTGTCTGTTTGTTCTAAGCTTTTGCACTTTGACCTCAGTGCCCCCTTCTTTTTTCCACCCTACCTCCTCATCATTAGACACTGTACTATGTGAAGGAAAGAAGAGAGATCATTATTAAGTCTTTGCTTGGTTGTTTGATGGGATATCATGTCATGGAAAGCATCATGCCTACGTCTCAGTCCTAAATATTTGAATTTTGACCCCAGTGCCTTTCTTTTGCCATGCCACCAGTAACCCTCTCCACTCTCCCCTTCTCATGTCTGTGTTTGTCGGCAGGATGCTCAACAACTATATGATATGGCGCTTGGCTCACCGCTACGTGCAGGACCTGTCGTGGGACTACATGCACGCCAACCGCGAGCTGTATTTTAATCTGACCGGCGAAAAAGACTTCCTGGGCTCCTGGCGCTACTGCTTCAACAAACTCAACGACGACATGAGCGAGGCACTGGGCGCCCTCTTCGTCAGAGACCACTTCACGGAGGCGGACCGGAAGATGGTTAGACGCTAAGGAAGATTTTGTTCTCTATGGCGTTCCTCCAATTAGACCTACTTGTGAATAAATAAATAAATTCCCTGAGATCATATACCACTGATACGCACCTATAAGGAATACACATATCTAAACTTCTATCTTCTTTAATGAAGTTAACATAATTTAAACCTTATTTTGGTGTAAAATTAATGGGATCAGAATTTCACGTTGTTGCGACTTTTGCTGCGATGGATTAAAAATAGATATTAGACCATGAATCTTAGGTAATAAAAATAAAATTTCAGAGAACCAGAACATGTTTTAAAAGCAATTATTAGCCCCAACAGTCCCCATAAAGCACTAAAATCTTATTTTGATAAAATATCTCAATTCCCCAATGACGCCCACCGTTGTAATGTTGATCTTCGGAAATATAAAGTAAGTTAACAGCACTTAGAAAGATGTAACAACTAATAAAGTATATTTCTATAATGTATATTATGTACTACTTTTGCTTCATTGTCTTCATCCCTTCACACGACATACAGCAATCAAAGGGAAAAAACCCATATGGCGCACCATTCTTTTTTTTCAAACTTCACAGGTCGAGGACATCGCAGACAGTGTGAAGAAGGCATTGATAGAGAGTCTGGATAATAGCACTCATTGGATGTCCCCAGGTACACGCTTGACAGCGATAAGTAAGGTATGTTGTTTGTATGGTGTGGGCTGGTTTAGGGTAGTCTGTTCTTTGTGTGGACTGGTTTGGGGTAGTCTGTTCTTTGTGTGGACTGGTTTAGGGTAGTCTATTCTTTGTGTGGACTGGTTTGGGGTAGTCTATACTTTGTATGGACTGGTTTGGGGTAATCTGTTCTTTGTGTGGGCTGCTTTGGGAAGTTTATTCTTCGTGTGCACTGGTCTGTGGTAGCTGGCACCTTGGGCGGGCTAGTTTACGGTAGTCGGGTCTATTACTTACCTCTTATTGTTTTTCTTCTATTTCTTACAACATAAGTCTGTGTTGACTAAAAAGCACTCAGTCGCTGTGTTTTTTCGTGTCGGCAGCTTGAACAGTCCCTGATAAAGCTTGGCTATCCTGATTACATGATCAGCGAGGATAAGCTGAACAACATTTACGCCAACGTAAGTACAAAGTGGACGAAGCTTAAACACCTTCTGTCCTGAGACATTTTCTTAGCGTGGACGGGCTTAGTTGTTTACCCGATGCAAATTCGAGAAATCATTCATTTTTGTGTGATATCAAGCTTCAAACATCGACATGCACTGGACGAGGTCAGCGCCGGCTTCATGAAGAAAAGTAGATCTCCGTTGTCAAGACTACAGCCAATGGGAGAGCTGGACGTGTACTCTTAATCAGCGTGTGCACGAGCGACACATGATCGACCTTTGTATCAATCTCCTCTCTCTCACACACACTCTCTCTTTATTAAGGACAATGCAACCACCATTAGCGATTCCCTGGCGTAGAAGGAACGAGACTATACAAAATACTAGTGATGACATGTATGAAGAAGTGCATCTCAAGGCCTTTTGTGAAAATTTGGGTACAGTGAATGTGATGTAGGCTATGTGGCAGTATGTAGACGTGAACTCTAAAAGCGCACGAAACGCTTATCGCGTATTTTAAATAAATAAATAAATAAGTAAAAAAGCGACATAATCTACTTCAAAATTACAACCTCTAGTGTGATGATATCGGTCCCGAGCGAATTTTTTGCAGCTGGACATTACTGGCGACTACTTCAGCAACCTCCTGAGCTTCAACAAGTTCTTCAAGGAGGACTGGACCCGGCGCCTGACCCAGCCGGACAATGATCGGCGTGCCGAGTGGGTGTACCCGGTGTACAGCTTTGTGGCCGAATACTTCAACCCCTGGAAAGAGCTGATCATCCCCGCGGGCTTGATGCAGTTCCCCATCTACGACCTCAATAACCCTGGCTTCATGAACTTCGGGTCCATGGGCACGGTCGTGGCACGACAGTTGGTTCACGCCGTTGACGAGATCGGTACGAGTGTATGACGTCATGGCTTTGATGACATAGTTCCTCCTGCAAAACGTGCGGTTCATTTAACTTTCACCAACTTTTCCAAGGGAATGGTTTTATTTACTCACGCACTTACTAATAATAATACCAACTACAACAACAATAAATACAGATATAATAATATGATCTGTGTATCAAATCCCATAAACAAAACAAAATAAAAACAAAAGAAAATAAATCGAAGATAGAGAAACTCTCTCTCTTTCCATATCCACCACCTTATACACACCATTGAATCCTTTAAACGTGAAAAACGCACCTCTTCCATAAACATTACTCATAACAACCTTTCCCATAATGCTAGTCCTTCTTCACACCCTTTTGTAATATCAAGTGACTTTCAGCTCTTGTTCTTGTTATTTGATTCCTCTGTGTTTTCTGTCTTTGATTTTATTCTTTGTTAGTACCTTGTTTATTCTTTTATGTTTCATATTATTTATTGTTTTCCTGTCCCTCGTATGCTTTCCATATGCCGTTCTTGTTCTTAGGCGCTAAGAGCATACTCCTTAGGAGTGTAAGTAAGCGCTTTACAAATTTTGCATTATTATTATTATTAAAAACGTCACTTGATCCTTTATATGTTTGACTGCTCACCTGCAGGAAGCCAGTATATGTTGAATGGGTCGCACTACGGCAACTGGTGGTCTTCCGAGACGAAGGCCAACTACGCTAGCGTCAAGAAATGCATCATCGACGCCTACGTCAACGAGACACAAGGCCCGTACCTCCTACCGGGCAGAGGAATCCTCATGAACGTGAGCATCAGACGTCATCATACTGACATTCTTACCCGCCCTTGTCACTCAGAGTTGTCACCCAAATCTTATCCCCAAAACCGTACCCGATGTCATCACCATGACCATCTAACGTGACTCTCAACAGTCGCACCCGTTATTCTTCGTGGAGGTCGTCACCCGCAATTCTGACGAAAAACCCCAAATTCATACCCGACACTTTTATGCAGCACACGACGATCATAACCGACATTCCCTTACCAAACAATTACTCAATATTCCTACCCGACATCCTGACCATCGCCAGTTATTTTTACCTGACATTGCCATTGACATTTTTACCTACATTGCCTACCCGACATTCTCGAACGATATCGTCTGGCAAAGTAAACTTCACATAACACGCCATTGAGAGCCTGCAAATATTGTTCTTCTCGAGCGAGGACTGATAACGACTAGTAAAAATTCTGTGTAGGGGTTTCTCCTTTAGTTCTTCGACTTCTTCCCATGCTGTTAAAGTCTGTATGCTCTGCGCTGTTATGAAAGGCAGGATTCGATGGTGAGTGTAGGCAGCGTTTGTAGGGTTGACCTATGACCCGAGTTTCTTGTCATCGTGTTGCAGTTTCACATCAACATCAACGAGTACTACCCGATCGCTCTCGGCGAATCAAGCAGCATCAAACTGGCACTGAGGGTGAGAGCACACAAACACTCGCACAACATGCACAGTTTGTTGCAGAATTACTATTATATACCATGACCGTTTCTTCTCTCTGATGTGTATACGACCAGTTATCTATAATTTTAGCGGCTGATGTTCGAAAGGTCGACACTTATTATAGTTGTAACACAAAAGGATTTGATGATGACATAACAAGGCCAGATCTCAAACAGGGATAGTAATGCATATAGACATTTATTGATGTTAATGTAAGAACATATAAAGTGATAGTAAGGCCAGGTCGTAAACAGAGATGACAACACACATACAATGATGATAGTGCAAGAACACAGTGATAATCGAGCAGGAATGCAAAAGCTAAAAATCACACAGACGCGTTTGTTTTTGTGTCCTGTCCGAGTGTGAGAATGAACGCAGTTCTTCTAACTTTTGTGAATTTCTGCATGACAGGCGTACAACCGACTGGATCTCTAAGCAAGAAAAAGAAAAAGCTAAGAAGATGCCGGGATTCAGTCTGACGAACGAACAGATGTTCTTCATCGGTTACGCACAGGTAAGGAGAATGCACGTTGACCAGAATCGCCCGACACGTGCACACAACTTGCAGCAACATCTACCGTAGCGACTGCGCCTCTCAGCCTCCCTCCCTCCATGTAATATCTCTCTCGCTCGTTTATAATATATATCTACACATACACAAGTACGCACGCCCAATACAAGACAGACGCGCATACAAGCGCTCGCTCGCGAGTGCGCGCACACACCCACACCTTCTCTTAAACACACCTTGTATTACACACACACACCCTTCCTCTCTTACACACACACACACACACTCAAGAAGACCGTCTTTTCACGCTCTCCCTCGCCACTCATTTCCTTCCCTTTTCTCCTACTCAAAAGCGCCCTCTACTGATACCTTGAATGTTTGTCTTAGATTATTAATACACTGCCATAGTTACTTCAATAAGACATTGTGTGCGTGTGCGTGTGTGTGTGCAGACTTACTGCGAGAATCGGGACCCGAGTCTCAATCTAGGTCGCGCGATTCGTGGCACGGTCTTGGAGAATCTGAGGTAAGTTCTGTTCATCGTTCTTGTCTGCTTACATCATAATACCCCCTGATGTTACCCCGTAATATTTATCTACCCTCCTACATAATAATCTCCCTGATGTCCCTCCTGTAACGTTCATCTACCCGACTACATACTAATCCTCTGATGTTCCCCGCTTAATGTTTATCTACCGTCAGTTGAGTTCTGCATCCCCTTCACCCTTCTGTACTTCACATCTCCCCACCCTTATCCTCAACCCGTAACATAATACTAGTTTTTTTGTTTGTTATTGTTTCCGGTGTTGAGGTCGTCTTTCTTCAGAGCCATACGGTAACAAAAGCAATAATTCCTCTTCAAATATCCAGTACACGCAAGTCCAATACACAAATTGTACAGTAGACAAAAGTCAGTGATCTGCCAGAAAAGAGCTGTTTCCGACTGAAGATGCTGAAGACGATTTCTGTGCTCTTTTTCCAGAGTCAATAACGCTCTTGCCCAAGTGGAGGAGTTCCAACAAGCCTTTAACTGCGCACCCAACTCCAAGATGGTGGCTGAAAGACGTTGTCAGCTGTACTGAGCATGTCTACCATGACATGTCTACCAACAGTCCACGCGGCCAAGCACATTCTTTGGTTTTGAAGCACATGACTAGACTTTCTATTACCTTTGGTCAGGATATGTAAAAAAAAAAAAAAGACGTTTGATCAGATTTGAGCATTCCATGTGATATTTTTCTATCGTGTATTGTATTTTTGTACAAATGTTAGAAATGTGTTGTATCATAGTCTCCTTACATTGCCCATCTCGCACACTTTTAAAATACTGCTGTTCGATTTCAATACACCCAATCATGTTTACACACAATAAATGTAATATTCCTGCTTTTATTGTTTAAGGTTATGAATGTCAATCATCCACAGCATGATAAGTGTCACGTGATTTCAATCTAATCCAGGAAACTGATGATCCGATCCACTCCACAGTTCCAGTAGCAGAACGGATCTAATAGAAGTGTGAATTTTTTTTTTTTTTGCTTCTCATAGGGTCAGCAGAATGACTTTGAAAAACCATTATGGGTTAACAGGTTGTTGGGGGGAACCAGTGCAAATAATTCTTCCATGACCTTTAACTGTTCGTCATCCTTCATTAATCTCAAATCCAAACGCTTTTCTTTATCGTTTTAGTGTGGTTCATATTTACAAAATCATTTGTACTTAAAATAAAAGCAGATCAATATATAAGTGGAAATAGTTTTTGTTCAGATATCAAATTTCTGGGGTTTACGTGATTACGAAGCAGAGAGGATAACGCACAGTGCCTCGACTGTGTCCTCACCAGCGAACTGCAATGAGAAACCGTTACGGCGAGATAAAGGAGGCAGGCAGTTGATGGTGGAAAGTCGAGGGCAAGTGGTGTATAAATGGAAGTGGTCTTGTGGAGGCGAAGAAAGAACACCAAAGGGTAAATGCACAACTAAAAAGCAAAAATGAAAAGGAAATGTAGATACAAGAAGAAAGAGAAGAGAAAGTCCCCCACCCTCAAGTCAGATAGGTGAGGGGACATCACTCTGCACATATATATATATACATATATTTACGTATATACACATGATTGGACATAAACGTGCAAACACACACACACAAACACAAAAGGGGATGTCATCATAACATACATAACGGTAATTTTGAGAATGTTCACTCGTGCGAGGAAGTGGGTTGCACGGTGAAATGTAGCCATGGACTGCCTTTGTGCATTGTAGTAGAACGCTGCAGCTGATAAATAAAAAAAAAAAAACCAACCAAACTTTATGTGAACACCCGTGCACTATGTAACACTTAACCCAAGGCTGTCGGGAGGGAGACAGCATAATCGTTTCCTAATGCTGCCGTCACTGGGGAGGAACCAATCTAGTAAAGGGATCACAGAGAGTCGTCGGGACGCCGCACGTGGTGACGGCTATCTCAGTGACACGCCGCAGCAGGCGATAACTCTGTGTGCGTGTTTGTGTGTGCGCGTGCGTGTGTGCGTGTGTTTGTGTGTGTGTGTGTTTCCAAGCAAAGACGTGATTATAATCACGAAATATGGCGCCCAACCCTTCAAAACTTTTAAGACGGTAGCTGACACGCTTGATAGGATGAATTTGTTAATCGAGAGCCACTTCTTTATTTTCTTTATTAACGAAATGTTTTGTGTATGTAATCACAGATCACTTGCTTTCCGGCTAAACCATTGTATCGTTTATATTATATGTTTTTTTGTTTAGACATGTTAAATATTGTATTATTTTATGTGTGTTTGATATATGACTTGTGTATTTGTACCGTAGTGAATATTAGGTAAAAAAAAAAAAAAAAAGACTTTCCCCAAAGGGTAGAATAAAGCTCCCATTCCAAATAATTTTTTTAATGCACGACATTAAAAAAAGGTCTATCATAATGCTGTTTTTGTAGCTTCATCCGAGGGTCAGAGTTCTTATGGCATCAGGTTTCCATCATCTGTCCAGCAACATCGCTCTAGCCTCCGCGCGTACACGCCGGCTAAAGCATTGTCTTGCTGGGTAATACCTGCAGCAGCACAGTGCAAGTACCGAAAGGTCAAATTACCCATAAACAAGAACACAATATTATTTCCCTGGTCTCTAAACGGACAGATGGCGAATATTTCTGCCGACGCCCATTCCGCCTCGCCATGTTATTGCTATCTTTCTTTACATTTTCTTCGTTCCAATTTTTTTTTTGCATTCCTTTTACTTAAATTTCTCTAGGATGCCGCTTAAATGGATATCGTCTTACTGTCATAAATGTTTTTTACAGTGTCTTACCTTCCTGCTTAACTTCTTCTTTATTACTCCCCCTAAAGCTAAACATTTTCTACAATTCCTTCAGTTTCGGACCTCTTTTCTTTCTAATTCTCGAGCGTCAATGAAACCAGGTTTGACGGTCAGTGGTTGAATCAATCATCAGACGAAGAGAAAAGACTCTGAAGTAGTTTCGAGATATCCCTTCAAACATCTTTGCTGATCAATTTACTCTGGTAAAGAATAAATTTCAAAAAACAACAACAACAAAAAAAAAACAAAAAACAACAACAACAACAAAAAAAAAAAAAAAAACAAAAAAACAAAAACAAACCAAAACAAGAAAACTTTACAACGTGTAAACTCTATAGTTTATCATTCAGCAATTTCAATAAAATATCAATTGTACAATTCTTCTCGAGAACGTCAGTCAGACTTCGGACAATCTGCTTTCAAGTGCTGTTTTAAACAGGTCTATTCTTAAGCAAGCCTTTTCTTTAACAAATTCATTCTTCAACAGGTTTGCTCTGAAGTAAGTCTAGAGCAAGAATTAATCAACCCTGCCAAAACTGGAGCGTGGACGTGCTTTCTTGAAGTTTTCAATCAGCCTCCTCACTTGCTGACGCCAAACAAAATGGATACTATGCCTGCAGCGTCAACAAGTCTACGTGGAAGTTTTCATTACGCAATCGAGACAACCCCTGGCGTTACAAGACGCTTTGTTTTCATTCTTCCTGAAGACACTTCACTTCTTACTCCCGCGACAAAGCCTCGCCATTGTTAGAGAACTTCTAGCTTGTCCATTCAGTAAGTGCGCGTTAAAAAAAAAATATCCTAGTTACTATCAGTATCACATTTTCGGGATGATGCAGTATTATTTTTGGCCTCTTCGCTTGCCTGAAGATACCTCTTTAAGACATAACAGAATTTTATGCCGATTCAGCAGCTTAAAGGCTCATCACAGCGAGGTGGGGTGGGGGGGAAAGAAAGAGGAGGGAGGGAGGGAGGTGGAAAAGAAAGGGAGTGGAGGGTAGAGCTCAAAAGTCTGAATAACACAGAGTTAATAGCGTTAAGGTGGAATTGATAGCATCAAGGTGAAAATGACGGAATCAAGACCAGACGGCTTGTAGGCGGGCGAGACTGGGAGGCTGTGAGAGACTGTCGCCACAGCGGCGTCTGCCAAAAGCCCACCAGGCAGCAGTCAGGCACATCCTCCTCCTCCTCCACCCTCTGCGTGGAGTGTGCAACTGTGTGCGCACAGCTTACGAAACGCGCGCACACACACACACACGGCACCTGTTTGGGGATAGAAAAAAGAAAGCACAAAATATATATATAGCTTTCAGTTACTCTGCTCTTTTCTTATATATATATGTATGACACACTTTCTCTCTCCGACACTCTCTATCTTCTTTTTCTGAGTGATGATCTGTGTGTAGTGTACTTGTTCAGAAAGATCATACCATGTGATCACTAGGTGTATCATAATTACAGCAGTTTTTACCTCAGGGTAGTGATCGGACTTGAGATTTAAAAAAACAGCAACAACAAGAAGAACAAGTTCGTTTATGAGGGCATCATTTATTAATCACTTTATGTAAATCTGAATCGCTTTCTCACAACGAGTGAGCCTAGAGGCGCGCCTTTGCCGTTGCAGTACGTTTTCCCTACGTGTTGCGAATCTCAGTCTCTAATGTCATCACTGTAAGCTGCACACGTCCAGCTTTAGCTATCATGTCGCCAGGCCTGACGAGAGGGGGGACAGGGGGTCTGGTGTACGCGGCTGTCAAGGGGCCCGGTCTTGGTCAGTGGGTTTTTTTTTTTATACATTATATACTGGGAAAATAATTTACGATTACAAGTACAAGGGGCCCGGAGAGGTCTGTCCCGGGGCCCGGGCTGGCTCTCGGCGGCCCTGCATGTCGCCTTGCATTCTTGGTAGTCTAGTCTAGATCTATGTGTTGTACTGAATTAGTTATACGAGAATTACTAATCGTCACCCGCATGTAGACACATTACATGTCGCAGAGAATGACAACAAATCACCTGACTCGAAGCTCCTTCCTCTCCTCTCGACTGCCCCAAACCCTGACAGCCCGACACACCTCTCTGGACCAGTGAGCTAGTGTTTCTTCTGTGTCCAGCAACGAACGACAACCATGCACACCAACTGAGCGGTATAAGTGAGTCGTGTCCCCTTGCTCAAGCCATCCCTGGTCACATGCAGCTTCGCCCGCTCAGGTTGGTAGTTATGTCAGCTGATGGACATGGCCTCAAACCATCATCTGCTTTTAGACACGAGCATCAATGCTACGTTCCTTCAGGTTCACTGTAGCAGTAGTATCAAACATGATTTTAAACATTAAAAATTAGATTAAAACAAAATTAAATACAAAGCATGTAGAAATCCTAGACCTATTCAGCTAGTCCCAACATCCCAAATGCTCACCTGGATGCACCTGATTTTTACTTCACAAAGAACAGGCCCTCCACTCCAACAGGAGACAGCAGCCCCAGATCGTCCTCTGGCCATGACGTCACTAATATATGAAGTTGATATATGGAGCCAGAATGTAATTAAGAGAGTGGAAAGTATATGTGAAAGAGTGAAAAAGAAAGTAAACATTGTGCTTTATCGATCTTTATCGGAAGGATAGAGCAGCATCCAACTGATCCAAGGCGATTGTTCTCAGTCTTACTGGCCACACACACACCTGTTTGCAGAAATCGAGTTTCAAAGTCGTCAGCCGGCAGAGTGGAAAGGAGTTTTTATACAAACTTTATATTATATTATTTTTCCTTTTTTTTTTTGTTTAATGTAATGCATTTTTAAAATCTGTATGTTCTGTAAGCTAAATGAGAAATTGCGTTGCACACAATTATGTAACAAATTTCTTCTTAAGATGTTCACGGATACACGCGGTGAGTTGTATGTAGTGTTTAGAATCACGAAAGTGTTGATTCAACCATTTAGTATCATTAATTGACATCTGGTATAAGAAAAAATAAAAAACAGTTGTTGTCAACCGCCGGATGCCGAAACCCGGGATCGAACCAGGGACCTTTAGATCTTCAGTCTAACGCTCTCCCAACTGAGCTATTTCGGCTGACGACTAAGGTGTGTCAACATAGACCTATATCTGATAGGCAAGTGACCGTCTCATCAGCTTATGGCGTAGTCAATATTGTTCTATGTATTTTGACACAAAACGGAATTTTTATTTAAGCTCATAATTTTAACAGAATGTACACAAAATGGCGAGTTCATTCCATTTATATGTGATACATTTTACACGATAAAACTAGACAGGTATCCGGAGATTGCTCAATGCACTGGTCGTGGGGCCTGTTAAGGGGAGTATCGACATTCCTGAGTGAATAATTCTAACGGTCACTGCGAGCTGCTCACTCGTAACGGTGCTTGAGGAATGAGGGAGGGTAGAGAGAGAGGAGGGGTAGGAGTCTAGGAGAGATACAGGATAGAGGCCTGCGTACTGTCGAGCAGTCATACAGCAAGAACAAACAGATATACAGTTGTACACACCAAAATACGCGTCCAGTTGACACTCATTTTTTTTGACGAATTTATTAACATATAAACATCAGAGAATGCTGCTATAAGTTTTAATTTCTGACTTTTTAAACAAAATGAGTATATAAACAACAGGAAGTTTGATCAATACTTCTCGGAAATCATTGCATCACTTTGTACAAAATACTAAATATATCTTCTCACAAAATACATAATTTAACTAAAATGAAAATATAAAAGATAACAATGATGAAATAGAAACATCGATGTCAATACTTGTTTCCATTTCTCTCAAAAACACCGTCGGCCAACTACATAGAATCCTCTGCCAAAAGAAAAATATTCCCCCAACCCCTCCCACACGACTACCCATCGTGATTAGTTTTTGCAAACTGTACATTGAACTTATCACACTTCCTCTTAAAACAGAAATGCTATATTAAATAATATGCAGCAGCCTTCAAAATAAAAAAATACAGTCGTGGAAAAATATATTTAGCATCAACACAGGGAAGCATAATTATAATTATGAGACAAACGGAAAGACATGGTGGATTAATTGCTGGGGAGAATGACTAGCAGCCAAGAAAGGTCGGCATGGGAAGCAGCGTGTTAGTCAGGGTACTGCATGAGAACAAAAGCGAGTTAAAGATAACAAACAACATCAAATGCATTGTTCAAACGATGGCACTAGTTGCGCCTGTCTTGGCAATTATCTACCCGTTTTAAACGTTTAAGTTTGGCTGGTACAGCGTGCTCAGTACCATTTAGAGGATACAGCCATCTGAACACAAGAAGGCATGACCTCAGTCTTGTTAAACGGGGGAAACAAATCGTTTAACGTTTTGTCGGTAACACAAAGACTAACAAACACACATGATGTCCTATACCACAACTTCTCTCTCTCTCTCAAAAAAAAAAATCAAAAAAAAAAAAAAATCAGTTATAACGGGAAGTAATTACAAGTATATGTCATCGGATTTCTCGACGAAAACTGTTTTCCATATTTATCTGCAAACCCCCTCATTCACACTCCCCCTTCACTCTTTGTCACTTTATTTCTCCTTTCGTTTTCTTCATGTCTCATTAAATGTGCGTGTGTGTGCATGCGTGCGAGCGATACTGTGTGTGTGAAAGTCATGCAAGTGTGGAGTTTGAAATTGAAATGCATAGACCTTGTCCATTGTTACACCTAGGTTCAATACCTTCAGTACAGAAGACACACACACACTGTGGTTGTGGGAGGAGGACACATTCAATGTCTACTTCGGTTGATTAAGTTCATACCAGAGACATACGTGAAAATATGAATTATTTTAAGATTTCACCACGAATGTTAAAGTTGAAATCTTTAAACAAAACGAAACATATATACAATAATACAGTCAGAATAAAACCAAGTTTTAAAAACAATTTTCGCTCATTTCCCTGTTATTCTCATCAGCAACAACACATAAAATACTTTGCTATAACATAAGTATCCAACAACTTCCAATATTTTCTAGTCTTCTTATCATTCAACATTTAAAAACAAGGGTGAGAAACACTAAATACAATCTATCATTATATCAATCATCTTTTTAATCATTATTTATCTACATTTTCTTTTTAGTTTTTTCCCTCTTCCATGGAAACATTTGGTTGATAAGTAAAATACACATTTGTGGTTTTTAGTGTTAAAAATATGTTTATGTCATGACAGGACCAAATAATAAATACTAGTTTGGCAAAATTATTTCTTTCATATTTATAATAACACTCTCGTTAGCCATAGCTCTCTTACTGACACGCACAAACGAACGCGCACACACACACACACAATTTCATACACATAATCTTTTCTTTTTTTTTCCCTCTCCCTTATACATCCTGTCTCACACAACTCTATACAATCATCCACTCTTGTCTTTCACAGTGCCATCAGTTCTTGACTCTCACCTCCATGACGACGTAGCGGTGTGAAAGAACTCATTCATCAATATTTATCAGTTGAAAAAAAGTCCTGTACATAATTTACAATTTCACACATATCCAAGCCATACTGTTAGTTCGTAGAACGTGTAGACCAAGTAGAAAAAAAAATCACTTTGAAATAACTAAAACCAATGTGAAAAAGACTCTTAAACCTGAATTTAAACAAAAGATCCACACTTTTGTCAATACCTGGCAGCTAACTTTCATTACAAACACTAGCGCCACCTGCCCACCAATCCCCGACTACTCATGCCATTCCTCCCCCGCCCTGATCCTCGCCGCCCTCATCAGTTTACCAATTGCTCTTATCGGCATGCGTCCAGCCTCGCAGAAACGTCTAATTAGTTACCTCCCCTCTATCGCCGGCGGCCAGCAGACAACGCCCTCTACCCTTGTCCCACCCAACCACTTTCCAGCTGTGGGTCGCTCAGCGCATGTAACATGGGCAACACGTTAAACAGGAAGGTGAATTGGTGAACAGCTTCCCTAGTTTTTCATACATTTTTTTCTTTCTCTCTCTCGCTTTTTCTTTGTTTATCTTATTTAGGTCCGCCCATCGACAGTTATTTTTTTCGCTTTAAAAAAATGATAGGACTATAAAATATAAGGTTTCCATTTCTTGTCAGTTTTTGGTTTAGGATTCTGGTTTTATTGGGGGCTAAAAAGCCCACGATATATATTTTTTTAATACACGGCACCCACCCTTTTATATTAGTATTGTTCCTTATTTTGGCAGCTGTATTATGGATGTTATCATGGGGTTTATTGGCTTATAACCATTTAAATATCACTTGCTCTCGCCGTGGTATGGCCTCAGTTGCTGGCACGGCATTAAACCACACTAACCTAACCTTGCGCGCGCACATATGCGCGTATATAAAACATATACTATGTATACAGGCATCCTCTCTCTTTTTTTGTCTGTCTGACGTCCATGTCCCACTCATCTCTTTCCGACACTTTCATCACTCTTCCTTTCTGTGCCTCTCATGAACAATATATATATCTCAAACAAGCATTTATTTTTCTTTTCTCTCTCTCTCGCACACTAGCATTTGTATATATATATTCTCTCTATCTCCATCAGAAGCATTTCTATTTCTCCCTTTCACACACGCACACACATGCACTTTCTCACTTCTCTCTCCCTCATACTCACACTTTTTCCCTCCTCCACAAACTCATTCCCACTCCCCTATACTATCTCTATCTCATCCCAACCCCATCTGTCTGTCTGTCTGCCTCTCGTTCTATTTTATCCTAGAAGAATATCTTCGGCTCTGACACACAGGCTAATATTTCTTCCTCGTCTCTGTCGATCCAGCGGAAGCAAGTCGAGTCAGGATCCCGCTGCTTCCTCTGTCATCAGCACCAACTGTTCAACAAGGAGAACAACTCAACATCCACGGCTTCTGCTTTCACGACAGAGAGACAGAGAGCGTTTTGACTACCACGCTCGGCACGAAACCAACAGCTGGTTGCATTAGTTTACACAAGTGAAACAAGGTGCCGGAAGTGACGTTGTCCTAAGTTTCATGAATGGTCGGGGAAAAAAAAAGAATGTTTCTTGCAGCTCCCTGACCATTTATATTATCACAGTTTGTGATCATTCCGTCTTTCTTTTTCTCTGTGGGTAACAAAACTCTGTCGACCCACTCATCCACGCCTACCCACCAGCACTCCGGGCAGGTGTCCTCAAACTATAGTTCGGGCGAACGGGATAATCCTTAGAAAAGAGCGGAAGTGAAAATAATGTGACGAGAGTGATCCGCCTTGTCACAGACGGAGGCACATTTCAGTGAAGGCACAGTCGAGCACATCACGGTCGAGCCTCGGGTGTTTGAAGAACAGTTGGAAAAGGTCTCGGCAGTTGGACCGGGGATGAAGAGGTGATGAACGAATTGGTGAGTCCGTGGTCAAAGTCAACGACTCCTGATTGTTAAACCTTTCTCAGACCAGAACTCAACGACACGTTGTATCCTGGAACTTCTTGTCTGGTATTTCAAGGCATTTCTTTCGAGAAGAATTTTTCTTCATTGACCTTACTGAGTGTCGATAGTCTGCAGAACACTTCTTGCCAAGGGTCAAAGGGCACTCAGACCCGGACACCCTGACGACGTGGTGAGGTCACGCACAAGAAGTTATTGCAGTGAGGTTCATCAGCGTCGGTCGAGACACAGGGAAAGGACTGCCATCCGACAGGTGTCCGGTCTACACTGCTTGTCCGTTACTCATTGACCAGGGCAGCGCGTTGCCGTTGACTGCGGGTCGAGGCTGGACATAAAGAGAGAGACAGCAAGAGTCACGTGGTGTTCTGAGGCCGGGTGCACAGCAAGTCGCTAGGCAGTGGCTAGATGACCAGCTGTCAGCTAACTGTTTGCTAAGCGCAATAGTCACGCACCTACCCCCTGGCGACCTGCTGTGAGTTGTATTCACTGCCCTGCACAACAAGCGGCTCAGATGAATTTCCATCGGACTCTACATGGACTTATATCTCCCATACATCACAACTGAATGATCAAAACTGAATGAAAAGACTTGTGGCTTGCAAAAAAAAAAAAAAAAAAAAATGTAAAAAATAGCTGTTACTTATGTAAAAATATTGACTAGATAGATGGACTAAGATACAACTTGTAATTCATATGTTGGTAAAAAATACCAATTTACCGGGTCCTCCAGCAGTTGCACGCGAGGCCCAAGCAGGGAGATGCGCTTGAAGCTGGGGTAAAAGGTCAGAACAAAGAAGACGATGGACAGTGCGGTCAGCCACTCGGACACCGTGGAGACCAGGTACACGGGCCTCAGGACGTCCTGCAACACGACATCACTCTCAGAATAGTACAGTACCTGCACGAGCATTCTCTCTCTCACACACACAAACACAAAAGCGCGTATGCACACGCGAACACACACACAAGGAAACACACATGAACGTACGCGCACGCACACACACACATGGGCAAACACAATCACACTAACACACAGAAGGACGCATACACAATCACGCATGCACACACGCACAAATGCCCATACACTAACACACACAAACACGCAAACCCCTGCGTGCACAATAAAATCACGCGCACTCATACACGCACGTACGTGCGCTCACACAGAGCTACACACACACACACACGCGCATCACCGCATACATACACCTCCACCCGCAATATCTAGTAAGCAAGTCTGACAAAGAGGAAAGGAAAACAAGCGCCATTACACAGGATTGATAGCCTCTTCCCACCCGCCCTCAGCCCCTCCACACACACCCGCCGATGCCTAAGGGCCTGTAAGCTACCCAGAACCGACACCACCCTCACCACTTTAAGAGCTAATGCACGGCGCTCGAGATGCACTGCCATGAAAGATATTCTCGTCGACTTTACACCGAAAACCGTAACCTTATCACCTTTCTTGCTTTACCTGGTATTTTTGACATGCTATAAAAAGAAAGAAAGAAAAAGAAAAAAAAATAGACTAGTGGATGCAAAAAACCCATATTTACTTACTTCTTTTGTCCCGTGTTTTTTCCCTTCTCGGATTTTGAAGATTGACTTGCTGACAGCGACTAGTCTTTAGTCAAAGCCAATACAACGACGATGATAACATCTTAATTATTGTTGTCGAACTCTGACATGGACTAGAAGGGTGACAAAAAGAGAGGGAGGGATAGAGGCAGAAAAAGAGATTGGAAAGAAAGATAAAGCGAAAGAAAAACTATTTCTTAAAAGAAAAAACATTTTTTGCTTTACATTTTGTTGACTTGTTGTTGAGAACGATTTCTACGCCATTAACATATAAAGATCTGGAAAACGTTTTCTTTGAGAATCTCGGCAAGTTTATGTAATAATTTGTGAAGTGGAGATTTCAAATAGAAAAAAAAATTTCAATTGAAAACTGCTGGGATACGAAGACGGTATCTCCCTAAATTCACTTAGGATCTTTGCATGTATTTGTCAGTAAATTTCTCTTTCTTTCTCCTTCTTGAAAAAACTGTCTATACTGCTCTATATAAACTGTCTATACTACTCTAAATGACTTATCTATACTACTCTTTCTTTTACTCTTTATTTCTTAATAAACTTCCCAAATTCGGGAAAGCATAATCATCCTTGCTATTCAAGTATCATATTTAATGGTAACGTCAAATTTTAATCGTGTTAAGGCCATTTTGAATCCTCTCAGTATTTAATCAAGGTGGTCTTTCCGCTGTTGTCTGTGATGTAACTGTAACGTCTTGCTAATTAACGTCCTAATTAGTGAGAACTGAACAACATCATATTCACAGCGTCCCGACCAGTCACGCAAAATCTCGCTAGTTGACGCGAGAGGTCAAGGATACAGGTCACAAGGCAGCAGGACAGTAAGGTGCTGTTGAGAACTTGCAAACAGGCGACGCAGCCCCGCCGGCCGTCACGTAACGACAGTGTCGTCTGCAGCCAGCAGTACGCCAGCCCCAGGACGAACGCAAGCCCCGCCCCTGTGTAGTGGGCAGGCCGCATCTCGTTAGTCTGAAAATAAAAGGAACTAATAAATACTAAATAAATGACTTCTGTGTGATGTATGAAAAATTTAAAGACAGGCATGTAAAAATAAAAATAGACAAGAACATGAAGTAGATGACTCTGAAGTCAACAGAAACGTTGGAAATGATTTTAAGAGAGAAAATGGACAAGCATGTCGAAATTTGAGGCGAGAAAGCGGACAGAAGTGTTGGAATTCATGAGAGAAGGTGGTCTGGCATGTCCGGGATCCAAATACTGATCCCTCCCCTACTCCCTTCAGCTAACGCTAAGTAGTGAAAGTCATCCACGTCACACATCATGACATGGCGCAACACCTGACGTTCACGACTGCAAGATCACGTGATAGTAGACAATTTCCTCCCCGGAACCTGATTGGTTCTTCCATTACCAAAGGACATGCATGGAGGTGAACACTTCGCGGGAGACTTGTAGCTTGACTAAAGTCATCACAAACTGACGAAACGTTAAAAAAAAAGTCTAAACCAGAATATTGCATTCACGTTTATACTTCTCGCGAGTTGTTTATTTTCTCAGGTGTTTAAATCGTTCAGCTTGGCGGGAGGTCTGTATGGGTGGAGTGTTTGGCAGGTGATAGCGTGAATATGCAACAGGTGTTTACGTCAGAACGGACAAACTTACGGGATGCACTATTTGCAACTGAAAATAAACTTTAGGTTTTATTTGGGGAAAGAGATTCGGAAAAAGATACCTGTCTATGACGTACGTACGTGTGTGTGCTGCGCGTGGAGCAGAGGCGAGCTTATACCCTTTACATACAAATAAACCCTCACATCATGATTTCTCACAGAAAGCAAACTTCAGGAAGGTGAGACCGTTACACTCCGAGAAAAGTGCCGTTGACGTATCAAAACTATTTTTGCACAGAGTTCCGCGGCCGTACAGTACCTGCTGTAAGATCGCTGCTATCATCAATTCGTTTATCTTACACAAAAATCAACCCTGTGCCTCTAGCATTTCTCCCGCTAACCTTTCCCTTGGCCCCATCGGCAGCACGTGACCACGAGACTTATCTTCCCCAGACTTTTTTTATGCGCACGCATCTTGCCAACAGACGTACCGACACGTCGACAGCTCGCAGGGAGGCGCGTCTACTCACTGTCACGAGTCTTCAGCGCAAGTGATACGATAATATATTGGAATTCTTCAGCCTGAAATATGTCTACTGCCAGTCGAGGGCCCTCCGTCCTCCCGCCTGATGTTCCATTGCTCACCAGCAGTCAGCAGCAGAACTCTCGGATTTCTCTCGTTGAGCGAGACGTCGACGGTTGATAGTCGCTGGTTACAATGTAGGTGTCTCGTGTTACGCTGTGGTGACATTTGTTACGATATTAATGACTTTTGTAATTTTTTTTCGTTTTTTGCGTGGAAATCGTTAGCGAAATAAATTGTCATGTGTGAAGTATATCAACAGCATCTCGGCTTCCGTTTCATAAACATGTCCTCGCCCATTTCTGGAGACGAAAACACACTTTTAGCTTCACCTTCGTCGTATCTGTTACATATTCATCCCCTTCCCCAGCATTTGTGAATCAGACTCCAGTCCACGTGACTTTTGAACCAGATTTTGGCACAGTTCGCTCGAATCAGTCAGGGCTCCAAGCCGTCGAGACCTTCTGACAGCTTCACATAAACAGTAAACACACCAGGGTCGATAATCGGATTTTAAAGATGATGCGTCTGGAAACAGTCAGAATGCACGGCAGGAGTCAGAAAAGTGGTTCATTCTAAAGTGTGGATGCACCCACCATACTGGCAGAAAGGGAAGCAGCAGCGCAGAGTGATAAAAAAAAAAAAAAAAAAAAAAAGATCTCGTGAGTAGTGTTCGAGGTCAGGTAAACAGAGAAAGCCTGTGCACAACTGTGAAAGAGAACGAAAAAAAAAACCGCTTAGGTTATAAAGAGATGATTAGGAAGGAGGAGAAACTTCGGAAAGAAAAACATGGGAGAAAATAACTGAATTGAATGGGGTGATCGATGTTGGGTAGATGACGTGTGCATGTCTTTAAAGCAATGACTGAGAAGTATGTTTCTGGCAGGGCAGCCACTTTAAAAAACAAAGCAAAACAAAACAAAAAAAAGCAACCAAACAAAAACAAACAAAAAAACAAAAAAAAAACAAACAACAAACAAACAAAACAACAACAACAACAAAACCAATCAACCAACCAAACAAACAAACAAACAAAAAATCCAAAAAAAACAAAAAAAAAAAAACAAAACAAAACAAAAACCAAACCACCCGCCGCAAGCCAGCTTTTCCCTCGGACACAGAAAAAAAAAGTTATCAGTAGTTCCGACAGCAGCCTGTCAGTAAGACGCAGCGCTTGACACTTCCACCTCGGGTGGCAACCGTTCCTCATTACTCACAGCGCCTCCGAGACGCTAGCACCACCAGGGTCGCCGCCAACTGTCTTTCAGTCGTTTCATTTCTGCTGTCGACTGGACACACGATGTTTAGCTGGAGATAATCGCAGACAATTTTCGCAGACAGCGAGGCAGTTACGGCCACCCTCCTACAGCATGTTCCAGTCGGGTAACACTGATGGTATCGCCCCTCTGCCTCCTTCTGATGGTCTATTCTAATCGTCGCTAACTGAAGAAGATGCATTCATGTTGTGCACAATCAACAGTATTAATGTCTTATGTCTTAACTCTACAGGCTTTTGTAGGCTCCACTTTTTTTCCAGGGAATTGGGCGGGGGAGGGAGACTCTTTCGTTTCTGTATGGATCTTTGTGTATTCGAAGAAAGGAGAAAAAAAATTCCATTCAGATTTAAGCTCGCCTTGACAGGTGACATGTAAACAATTGCCACACACCTGGGTTTCGAACCACTTCATCGGATGATATCAGTCTCCTTAAGCCTCATTACGACTCAAACAAGCATGGAAGGAGAGGAGAGGAAAAAAAAAGACAAAGAAAGATTGTGTAGGAACGCCTAATTGACATACATTCCAAACTTTCCCATTGGCTGTTGTCTTGACAACAAGAACCGTATCTATGTTGTCAGGATTTTAACCTCATTCAACTGTAATGTTGAAGACTTGTATTTCGAGAACGGGAGGAGTCAAATAAACATACAATAAAGTCTGGGGAAATGGCATCTCGCACACTGAGCTCTGCTCAGTCATTACAACAACAAAATCTTACTCCTGCAAAACAAGAAAGTGATTAGGGAGACGAATAGGGTGTCGTACATTGAACTTTGCACCTGAACCCTCAGGGTGTTCTCATTAGGAAGCGCATGACAGTGATTTAGTACTAGCCTCCCTTACCTGGAAGTTGGCTACCATGCTGAGGCCAAAGGCCGACAACCACCCAACGATAAGGGAGGCGATGCAGAGGCGGCGACCGCGTCGGTTGAAATTTCTGCTGCTGCTGGAGTGATGGAACCTGGACGTCTTGAAGATTTCCATCTGCTGGAGGAACCTGACGTAGATGTTGGCCCCACTGTGGACACACAAGAGGTGAGAACCTTATCCAGCTCCAACACCCGACGGCATGAAATATTTCATGTAAGCAAACGGATGTCTGAATAAGTATTTAAGTATTAAAGAATATTTGTATCTTGGGAGGAAGTGTTGAGCTTCTGCTTGTTAGGTGTGTATGTGAGTGAGAGAGGATAAGAGAGAGAGGAGAGGAAAGGAGAGGAGAGAGAGGAGAGGAGAGGAGAGAGAATATCCCACTTAAAAGTACAGGCAAGAAAATCATTCCGTGCAAAGGAGAAAGCCATCCCAGGAGAGGTCTGTCCTCATTAAACACCCGCGCCGTAGCGGGTGGCTTTAGGCCACTGACACATGCGACTGTTCTCGTAATTCATTCACCCCCTCCACCCGAAACCCAGCTTCCCATCATCCCCACCCACCCAGGGGACTGCACCGAGAGACTCCGACACAGTTCCTGGTAGGACCGACAACTCTTACAAGTTGAGCACTCACAGGTGCTGCCCTCTACACGTGTGCGGCAAAATGTAGGTGAGGAGCTTTGTTTACCTTGTAACTGTTGACTGCACAACATGCTGACAGTCGGTCTTAAGAGAAATGTGCAAGGAGGAAGGGGAAAGTCTGGTCAGGGGAATAACGGCCTGTGTCAATTAACGGGACGTGGGGGTGGAGGAGTGGGTGCGAGGGTGGAGGTAAGGACGTGGCGGTGCACGTGCAGGTTACTGTGAGAACGTTATGTCGAGAGTAGAACGCATTCTGTTAAAAAAAGAATGTTGAAGAAGAATATTTGACCTGCCTCCTTTTGCCATTTGTGAAGGTCAAAATTTGTAAACAGCAACGCAACGGAATGTCGTCACTGAATATTTACTCCTCACGATAGAGATCTACAGGATGTGACGTCAAAATCAGACTTTTTAAAAAGTGTCCGCTGTAGGGACTCGAACCATAAACCTAAGAAATTTGACGGATGTAAGGGTCAATGTGTCATTTAACGCACGCGCATAAATGTCGCCCGCCATTCGTTTCCTCACATTTTTGTCTCTCTATGCTCTGTTACACACCTCTCTCTCATTCTTTCTCTCTCTCTCTCACACACATACACGAGTGTTCTGACATAAATGCTCGACAGCCTCGTTTTGCCCATGGCACGCGCCTTAGTTTTGAAGTTGCTGCATGCACTCCGTGTAACATCTCCGCGCAATACGTTTGCACACCCGCGTGCACACAGAACGAATCTAATCGCCGCTCGTAAACGGAAGGCGACCCCGAATTACGATAACGAGAGCTATTTTCGAGTCGAGCAATCCAGGGAGAAGTCTCTGTTCCTGAAAGATTTCCCACCGGGACAGATCGGTACATTTGTTTCTGACTTGTCTCCTCTTTTTTTTTTTTAACTTGACGCAGATTCAGGAAAAACATGAATTTACAGGCGCTGTTCTGTTTTGCGATTTCTTGAACCTACAGATAAGTTCTGCAGTTTTTTTAATAGTTTAAACAAGATCTTCGTCCAACACAATATTTTTTTTAACTTTCTCTTCCTCAAGCATCATATTCTTTCCTATTTTTTTTATCATCAATATTATCATCATGATCGTCACTCTTCCCACTACTTCTCCATTGCTCTCTCAACTATCTTTCGTCGCTGTGATGTAACCCTTCTGTTGATAAGGGATAAAATTCTAACAATGTAAATGTTACTCATGAGATAGTCCAGTTTATCTTCATTCCGGAAACGGACCAAGGTGAATAACGGGGGTTTTATCATTTTTCCTGCCTGCCTCCACATTCTGGTCTTAGAATGTCATCGTTATGTTGCTTGTCGAGCTGCTCCCTATCTCCAACGTGTCAGCGACTAGACTCCTCTCTGATGCTTCGCCAACAAGTGGTTGCCACGCTGTTAAAGTTTGAGTGGAAAGCAAAATTTGCCTAATGTCTTCTAAATCTCAGTATAAGAATACTATTTTCACACTCGGTGAAAAAACAAAAGGTCAAACTCGTGATGTCACGTTTGTACAACGATGGGATCCTCGTTCTAGCATTAGCTGAAGGCTTCACAATGAAAAAGTATTCAGTGGACAATCCTGAACTCTGTGTTCTTGACCTCATGATGATGTTTGTATGCATGTATTTTGAGAACAGATGAGGTATATTCACTCAAATGTTTGGGAAAAAGAAGAAATGGCTTCTTGCACTCAGCTTTATCCAGTCTTCAGCAACAAATCTACACTCCAGAAGGTCTTTAAAGACAAGTTTGATAGCGACTGCCAGAAGCAGTAATCTGAACAAGAATGTCTGAGTATTTCTCATTCGTTTTCCTTAATTTCTTGTCCGCACAAGTACATGCACATGTGCAAAATGTCAAACAGCAAAACAAAAACAAGCAGACACAAGAAGAAGCACTCACGGAGGAAGGCGCCGATGTTGACGAGCTGAGCAAAAATACATCTCTCCGGAGCCAGGATCGCAGTGTGGCTGGAATACAAAGTTGGAACATGTTAGTACTTTCATCATCATTGTTAAATACACAGAGACTAAATATAGTTGTACAGTACAAGATTGTAGTTGTTTAGCACCCACACAAGACTAAAATACAAATTAAGTTTGTAATTTGAAAGAAACTTAGAAGATTTAAAAAAGTACAAGTTCATAATTGCAAAAGACACAGAAGACCAAACTACAAACTGCACATATTTGTAATTGTTAAAGACACACAAAGACTAAAATATAAGTGGTGGAAGTTTGAAATTGTTAAAAACATACATGGGACTTCAGTCATACAACTTGTACAAGTTTGTACATGTTAAAGACACAAAGAATGATCAAAATTTTAAGAATAAGGTCGAACTTGTTACAGGAACAAAAAAAGACAGATGGATGTACAACTCTGCACACTTGCAATGTCTCACCTGATGTAGGGAAAGTCCGGCTCTACATGACCCTGGCTAACGGAAACTCCGTAGCTGCAAGCAAAAGATGGACAGAGCGTTTGAGAACTCCTCTCTCCTACTTTCTATCGTACAACACAGATTCGATCAAGTCAATCCACCATACAAATACATTCCATCCTTACACATGAACACACAGCCTCTCCCCTCCCTCCTCCACAGACAAACACCATTTTCTTCTGTCAAACAGGTTTGTGTGACGAACGAGTGGGTGGGTCAGTCAGACAGGTGAGCATGGATGCCTAGTCTGGCCAGTTCTGACACTATCAACAGTCATCGCCAAGGTCCTCGCATCCAATGACAAGTGGGTTACAGAGGACAACAGCGACTGTCATCGCCTGTCACTTACGAGATGAAGAAGGCGGAGATGATGAAGATGGCCGTGATGATCGGCAGCCAATGGATCCGCTTCTTCAAGAGAAGGATGCACAGCGCCATGATGGCTTCCTGCTCTTCCTCTTCCTCGTCCTCTTCCTTCTTCTCGCTCCCTTCCTGGTGGAGAGACACACAAACACACGTCTATACCTGTCGGTTTGTGTCCGGGTATTGCTCACATGCACGCGGGCACACACACACAGAGTTGCAGGCAAGTGAACATCAGACGCCATCACTGGCTAACCGAATCGTCAAGCTCACCAGGCGAGTGCGCATGCGCTGTGATGTCGGCCCGCCCTTGATCTTATCCGCGTTTATTTCTGCGTCACGAGGGTGTTTGTACGCACTGTCCGGCATATCTCGCCGACTGATTTTTTTTCTTATTTCAAGGGTCCTTCGTCGCAAATGGATGTCGACTCTCATCAACGGTTTATTTTGTTTGAAAGACACGTGCGCAGCAGCAGAGAAGAAGAAACAAGACACGAGCATGCCAGAGAAACCTGCATGTCTTGTACAGCCCCGGGTAGCTCCAGAAATTATTTGCTGTCTTTAGTCGGTCTAAGATCCGCATTTCTTTCAATCTTCATTTGGCTTAATTCTCGCTCAAAAACAAACGTTGGGAGGAAAAACCCATTGGCCTAAAGCCATGAAAAGTTGTCTGTGCAGGCTTTTATCGTTTGTCTCCGGTCTGTATCCAGGAAAGACAATAAAGAACACTTTGGTCACTTCCATAGTAAAGTCTTATGTGTACCCGATTACCTTTTTGCTTGTCCGACTGCAGGACTGTTTTTTTTTTTTCTTAAACTAATTCACTGGCACGCGCACGCATATGCGCACTATAAGTTTACACGCATAACCTGCCCTTTCACTTGGGTTTTTTTTTTTCATTCTTAACTTTATTTACCGCCCACCTACATGTTCGTCCGCTCTGATTGGTCTACAAAAGCGCCCCCACGTGGTTCGTGTTTCTATCACCACGACGGTTGGGAGCGAATCCTGGGGACAATCCCCTCTTTGTAGTGCAGCCCCCACCTGCAGGTGCACGCCTGTAGCCAGAGACGTCTTCAAGGCACCGCTGATTATATCACATGATGCACACACACACACATATACACATGCCACACGCACGCACGCATACCTAACCGACACACACGCACCCTCTCTTCTCTCTCCCTTTCCATTCGAAGCCGAACTTTTTTTTGTTGTTGTTACATTTGCGATTGGTTGATAACCGTTATTTGCTTGTGAATGCACTAACACGCGTGCGTGAGTGTGTTAGTGCGTGCAACATCTTGTGTACGTGTTCTCGAAGGTTAGTTGTGAAGAAACACATTAACCTAGAAAGTCATGCAGGTACAGCAGAAAACCAAGAGCAAGGAAGAAAAATTACAAGAGAGAAAAGTAGTTTACAGCTCTTAACCCTTTACAGCCTAAAATCTCAAAGCAAGCCTACGTCGCCCACCTGCCTACAAACAAACAAACAAACAAACAAACAAACAAACAAACAAACAAACAAACAAACAAAAAACAAACAAACAAACAAACACCTACCCCTTCTCCCCCCACAAAATAATTCCTCCCAATTAAACAAGAGTATTACTTTTAGTGGTTCGGTAAACAGCTTACAGATGAATGTACGAACAAAATGACGAGCGCTCACTCTTTTCAAAGACGATCGTTAAAAACTGCAGAATTTTTCATCAACTGTTTTTCTTAAAAGAAGCCGTTGAAATAACTCAGGCAGCCAGCTTGCGAGGGACAGAATGCGATGAAGGGAAGACCCAAGGGATCATAACCGAGAAACTGCGAGAAACTGCGAGAAACAGCGAGAAACACTTATTTGTTTCCCGAAGACTCAACACCAGAGTGCAACATCGTTGTCCGGGGTTCAAGAGGAAGCGACCTCAGTGCGCGGAGTGTGCGGCACGCAGACCACGTGACGGGCTGTGAGATTATTTAAGTGTTCCGCTAAAACATTTAAAAGCTTTTTGACGCACACTGTTAGTTTACTAGCAATTTGGCAAACTCCAAACACCAGCTAAAGATGCTCCAGACCTCCACAACAAGAAAGGCAGCTTGACATGCTTTCATTCGTCGGCATTCTCGCTCTTCTCTCTCTCTGTCCTTTATTTTATTTTCACCCAGTGCGCATGCGTGTTGGTGGGAGGTTGGGAGGTTTTGACCCCTTGCTTGCCGACACTCCAGCTTCAAAGACTTTACCTCTTCAGAGCAGATTCTCTGACCATTTGTCATTTTCTACTCTAAACATTTTTTTTTTACCGTCGGCTGTTAAAGGTAGGGGTGGTCCTTCCAGACCCTTTCTTCCGAGACCTAACGTCTCTTTCCTTATCATCGTCCTCAAGAGTTCTTCATTGTTATAGAACTCGCCTACTGTAGGTTTTCTGAATGTATTCTCCACCTGTTAATGATGTTTAGTGTTAGTTCGTTAGTTTCCATCTATACCTGGGTCGCGATGTAAGTTTATGCAAGTACATTTGGCTCCGCACAGGAAGTTGTAAAGATGCCGGAGAAACAATAACAAACGGTCGCACATATGGATGCAAGATCCTGGGGAGGAGAGAGGGGGAGACGCTCTCGTAACGCACGGAGACTGGAACGCTGAGGCCAACTCCAATGGTTATCAGGACTAGGGTGGGAAAACAGAGCATTCCGGGTTGTGAGAAAACAAATAACAAGATCAAGACACCCGGAACTCGAGCGGAGGCATCGGCGTACCCTGTAGCTCGAGGCATCGCCATTCGCCTTCAAAAGTTACAGCAGCCGGGAGGGTATGCACCCACTAGCGACTTTACTGCATTGCCTGCTAATCTTCCTGCTGTGCAAACATCCTCCCTCCTCCTCCTCCTCCTCATCATCATCATCATCATCATGTGGTGATTCAACCTTAGCTGCTACTTTAGAGGAAAACATCATTTCTTCCCACCCACCCCGTCCCGCGTCATCAATTATCGTCGTCATCGTCGTCCACAGTCATATCACCAGCACCACCACCACCACCACCAGCAGCAGCAGCCTCTCCTGACCACACTGGTGGCTGTGGGACTCACGAGGGCTGCAGCAGCTGTGCTGATGTTCTTGTTTTATCTTTGACATGCTGCAGACACCCGCACTGGCACGCTGCAGACTCTTCTCTCTCTCCACTTGCCACCCTATTGTTTGGTCGGCGCTGGAGGCCATCATCTTTATCTGATGGCTGGCACCAGACAATAAGACAGCGTGAGTTTAGTCACTCTCAATCTTTATTTTTCCTCTTCTTCCTTTCTTTTTTCTCTTTCTCTCTCTTCGCTTACTGCTGAAGGAGTACTGCCTTTCCCTCCATCCCGTTAATGAAACTAAAGCTCAAGAAGAACTTATTTCAAAACATTTTGAAGTTAAAAGAGAAAGATCGTTCCATATAACGAATACTGTAGTATGAATTACTACTTATTAAAAATTAAAGAATTACCATTTATTAATAAGTAGTTACCTATTTAAAATTACCTCCTTAATGAGAATTGACTGCCTATTAAAAAATACGAACTTATTAAGAATTGAAGAATTACCTAAAATTACCTGCTAATTAAGAATTAAAGGACTAACCTTACTACTCATTACCTACTCACATATCGACACAATTAGCCATTCCTATAGACATACTGTTCCTGACTTCAGGTGATAGCAGCAGGTCCGATCACTCTCCCTGATATTCACATGATAATTAGCTAAATGTCTTTCCGGCTTCTGTGTTGATTTGTTTTAAATATTTTTTCCCGACATTCCTAACCTGAAAGCGCTCTTCCGCCGAGAGTAAATGTCGAGCTACTCTCACTACCCAGATGAAGGAATGGATCACCATAACAAATACGTCACTTCCGCTAGTTTGTTCTCCCCGCAGCACGGCCAATTACATGGAGGCTTTGCTGGCTTGTGTCAGGGGTAGACCACTCTGGTGCAGCAGCACAAAAGCACTTTCTGCTCAGTGTTTTCACAGAATGGATCGGTAAACAAATCGAGATCTCGCGGGGCCTCTCGCGCGCCCCATTCACTAACGAAGATAGGACAACCCACACCTTAAAAGATTAAAGTGGTTAGAAGGGTTAATCTTTTGGTCTTCTGCCAGAAATCTTCCATTTGCCGGTGCTTGCCCATGGAGGTAAATTTAGAGGATTCGATTCATGGCGCAAAATTTTAGCGTCTTTCGGTTTCCTTTTGCCCAGATTGTGGATTTTTTTTTCACTTTCATTGCTGCACCCACCAGCTTCCACCAATCCCAGTTCGCTATTTCTGCTTCCAATTTTTGTGTCTTTTGCGGATGTCGAGCTTAAAAAGGGATGAAGGATACCTGGTCTTCTTTGTGCGGGGTTCAAGATCTGATCATCTTCAGACACAGGGCAGAAAAAACAGGCTGGGAGGGGGAGTGAAGGAGGAGGGGTGAGAGGGGATACAGGAGGGAGGGTGAGAGGGGAGTACAGGAGGGAGGGTGAGAGGTGATAAAGGTAAACAGACGATTAATTTGTACCGTTAGGCGTGTCAGAGGAGAGCAAGTTATGAGAGCGATCTGTCTGCGCGCTTAGCTCTTCAAGGGTTTGTTGTACCTTCACAGGAGCGGCTACAAGTCCCGACAGACCAACAGACATGCACGAGGAACTGTGTTATCGTTGGTCGTCGCCGCACAATGCGTTTGTCAAGAAGCGCTTTCGTGAGCTTTGCCACTTTTATCTCCGGCACTGCAGCCTCAGCAAGTCTCTCTCTTTCTCCCTCCCTCTCTGTCTTATGATCAGACCCACAGGGTGAATGAAAGCACAGGATGCGAGGGCGAGAGTCTGTGTGAGTGTAGGTGCATCATCATTATCTTGGTCTAAACTTTACTCCATTATTAAAAACAAATGTACACCCGACTACTACCAACATTACCGCAAGCTTCAGCGTCTGGAAACGGCCTTATTTATCCTAATTTTGCTTCAACTTTAATTGTGGTTTAATTAAAAATAAATTGATTGGCCAGCCCTCGTGCATTTCCGCCCTCGCCGTTATAGACAGTGTCATGGCGGCCACAATCTTCGTGGCTCCAACACAAGGATATACACTAAGACTTATCAACGCTGATAAAGCAGCTGCACAGAAATCAGAAATAATTGGCTGAAAGGCGAAGCCGGTGATTGCTCTTGCTTCCGTTTTATATATATATACACATACAGAGCACATCACACACAAACAGAGAAATCCACACATCACACAGAGCGTGCACACACACACACATACACACTGAACATACACTGACACACGAACGTGCTGAGAGATGTTCTTGCAGCTTGGTGTACATTAAAATGCCCAGAAAGTCGGATTTTGCATTTTACTCACAATATATATAGGAGAATATTGAAATGGCGAACTTGTACACACTAATATTCACAATACTCCTATTCACATCGCATACAAGTACAAACAGTTACAATACTTGATACAGAGTGTACATTTACATCATGGGATGGATACAAAATGCCCGCCCTCCCAAAATACAGAGAGGAGAATGAAGAAAGTAAGAAAGAAAACTGAGCTTATGCTCCTCTTTCAAACAAAAGAACTGAGTTTTGTTTTTACACCTGTTCATATTTGTAGATGTGTGTGTTTGTGTGTTTAAAAAAAACTTCATTTCATTCCTTAACTTTTACATTTTTTTTATTTTGTGACTTGCTCGTGTCCTAGAATGACTATAAAAAAACTTTATTATGTTTATAGATTTGTACAGGTCTTAGAAAAAAATGCAGAAAACTTGGTTAGTCGCCGTAAACAACTTCACGTGAATGCTCCTTGACGCCAGAAGACAAAGACAAGTGAGTTACTTGCAAAAAAAAAAAAAAAAAAAAAAATACAAACTGCTATAGAGATGATGCTAGGAGTGCTACCAGACGGAAGTGGATTCCATTAAAATAAGGTAAGAATGATAGGCTCGCCCTCGACAGATTATAAGAGTTCTTGCTGATAAAAATCCCTTTTGGTGAGTGCCGTGCACCGCCTCTCAGACTCAAACACCTTTGATAAGTAAATGGACGGCGATGGTTATTACTGCTGCACCCACACGCGGAGGGCGAGATGGGTTTTGGGGTAGATACCTGGGAGTGGTGGCGATGGGTGTGGAAATAATTTCCGGTTTATGCTGCAATATTCATGTTGAGGAAATATATTGTGTAAGGGAAGTTGACAGGCAAGGATAGAGACAGCGAAATGTGAGATTTTATGCTGAAGAAAGTGGTCGACATTTTAAGGAATATTCACATACACCCTCACACACAAAACAACAACACACACACACATTGCCAATTTGTTCTGCAACAAGTTACAAAAAATATTTAAAAAATCTCGCAAAGTGGGTGCAGACGGCGGGCGCCATATTGTGAGGGGCTCAACGGACAACAAAACAAGCATACTCAGCAACCGTCATTGACTGGCTCTCAAAAGGCAGGAAATGATGACAGAAATATCTCCAAAGTTCTTGGCCAAATCGCAGGGTGGTGATCAGATGTACCGGGTCAACGTCTATGACGCAGGCGCACGCTTCGCACAATGAATGAAATCTGCTTCACTTGTGGGTGTGTGTGAGAGGGAGAGAGAGAAAGAGGAAATGCGAGGTTGAGTTAGCCCCAATTCATGAAAGAAGCTTCAATTTTCTGTGGATGTTATCCTAAAAAGACATAAACACTTCAGTCGATATAAGTTCTAACGTCGAAATAATGTAGCCTTGTTCTGAATTAAGAAAAGATTACATTCATAAGATCATGAAGATGGCGTCTATCTCTGTCTCTCTGTCATTCTTTGTTTTTTGTATCTCTTTCGCGATATTCTCTTGTAAGTCTTAGTGGACGCTAGCAATAGTCTTCAGCCAACACACAGGACGTACGAATGAAGCTAGTCAAAACTATTTCTTCCCGTTGTACAAGTATTTTATGGTCACGTCTGTCGCCCCTCACTCGCTACGTGACGATAACGGTGCTCCTACGTCACTGGAAAGTCGCTTAACCCACTACGTCACAGGACAGCCACCGTTCACTCCATCATAACAAAATAAATAAATAAAACTCCTTACAGATAACTTCCTTTCCTAAGTTAAAAGGGGGCGTAGGAGAGGGAGGTGTGCGAGAAACTGAATTACAGTTTTTACCACGCACACGGTTTATGTTGTCACACTCGACCAGTAAATAAAATCAAATTCTATCTTCACTGTACGAGATTCAGGACAGTTTTAATGCCAGAGAAAAAAAACTGATAACACATACACTCGCCAGACATTTCGCAGCACGGACAGAAATGTTAGAAAATGGGGCTGGTCAGGGCAAATACACATCAGCGAATGAGTCTGTCTTTCTCTCCTCCTGGTTCGATTCTAAGTTCACCTCTTTTTATAGTTCATAACGGCTCGTTATTAGCTGTTGAAAAATGTTCTCAGCTGTGAGATGATGGCAGAGGAGAATGTCAGTCCGACAACAACATCCCTCATTCATGCCATCAGACATTCGGGTCCGTGAGTCGTGCAAACTCGTGCAACCAATTAACAGATTAAACAGTATAAAAACTCTGGTTAGAAAGTAAACGGTCGGCAGTAAACTCCCTTCTGTAGCTCCCTGTTTTAATGTAATTATTTAAATTGTGTAATCAGTAAACAACTGGCGTTTTACAAGGAGGATAACCATTCAGCTTTATGAAACAGAAACTGATTACAACACCGACGTCCGGGACAGATTAAGCAACGAGCACTCGGTTCGACACCAGTTCGGCGCATCATTCTTTTTCACGATAACTCAGTTGTTGAATGGATACCTGACGGATGGGAAAAGTAAGGAAAGAAGATGTATATCCCTCTGTCAAGAAGAAAAAGCCCTGAGAAAAGTGAGGTATCTCTAACACCTTACTACTCGACCACTGAAAGATTAAGAGCAATAATTTTCTTTACAAAGATTGAGTATGCTAACAACGCAAAAAAAAAAAAAATCAAATCAACATGTGAATGAAAAAGAAGGAAACCCTTCCACGAGATTTACATCCCCTCTCTTCTTTTCCAAGAGAAGATTGTGTAAAGGAGGATGTCATGAAGATTAGCAGCTGTAATGATGAAAGAAATCCTCGTCTGCTAAAGACGGAAGCACGCACGGCGTCAGTTGGGTGGGAGGTAACGGTATTTCTCTTAACTGAGCTGAAGTAAACTAAACAAAGTATATCCGCTGCCATTTATTTTTAACGCACCTATCAGGCCCCGCTGGCCCTTGACGTCACGATCATCAATGACCTCTCGCACAGCCGTTGCGTGAATGACGATGAAAAGGTTCCGTTACCTCGACACAGAGTCTGCAGTTCTACAGCATGTCCTGTTACGTCATCAGGTCAGGCCTCGTTTATTTTGTAATTTTTCAAAATAAAAGCCGGACAACATGAAATGTATCAAAAAAGCGAAATATGTCTTAAATTGCCCGGATGTCAATGCCACGTCTCAATGAAGACTTGTCTCCCTTCCTCACATACTTTATCAGGACTGGTGTTTTCAGAACTGGGTTATGCCGCCACCAACAGACAGGCAGGCAACAAACCCCTTGCCTTTTCCTCCGAACATTTTCTCCCACCGATGTTATTAAAGACAAAATGTCATGCCCCACACCGTCGACCCCGGTGTTTTTTCGGGGTTCATGCATTCGCCGTCAACTGCTTGTTACTCGTTTACTCTCGGCTGCTTTTGCAAACTCATCACATGATGTGAGAGGGTACCCACCTCTATCCGGCGCTGTTACAAGCGGAAATATCTCACAATCCTTCAGCGACATGAAGACAGACTGAGTGTAAAGAAAGCGAATAAAAATAACTTACGAGCCGCGTGGAAATGAATGAATTAAAAGACCGTTAGATTAAAATAACTGCCAGATGAAAGAGAAGTCTGGAATAGAGGAATAGCCCCATTCTTTTTGATCGTCTGTCTTCAACAGATAATACAAGTCAAGGTAAAGTGGAGGACGACGACGCGACGCAACGATGCTGCTGCCGAAGATGACGACGACGAGACTTTGGTGATAACGACGATAACAATAATACATATGTGATTCTGTAATTACTTTTCTATATACATTTGAAATACATAGATGGCAAGAATGTCAATGAGAAAAATTACCTGTACTGTTCCTGTGTACGCTCGCACTGTGAATTCTACTTCCGGTCTTTCGACTCAGACCCAGGATCAGTTTTGTGAAGACAAGACTTTGGACACGGCTATATGAAGACAAGACCACGCCCTCTGACTTTTTGACAATGCTTTATGAAGACTAGACCCCGCCCTCTGGCTTCTCCACACAACACAGACCACGCCCTATGCTTTATGAATAAAAATCCGAAGGCAGGTAGCTAGTCAAACACAAGACCGATGACTTCAGAAAAAAGTGTAGCTCGGTACAACAGGCACCGCAAGAACAACAAATGAACACGAAAACGAAAATGCGGAGAGTTGGTCCACACTACACGGATTTCACGCTTCACATCACTGTACTAACATTTAATATCTCCGTGCTAACAGTACTAACCTACCACACCTATCTAACAGGACTAACGTTTCATCACAACGCACATATAATGATAGACACAATCATAAATAGTTCCAAACTATCACTACACGGCACACACGTCGATAAAAATCGCATCACACTTAACACCATTAAAGTATTACCAAACAACAACAACAACTACAGTCTCACCACACTGAACACAAAGTACTTTGGTGTACAGTGAACAAACAGCGGCGGAGACTGAGAATAGGTACACGGGTGTACAGACAGTAATGAGGTAACAATACACAAACAGTGGTGAGTTGTATACTGTACAAACATTACTTACTCTATCTCGCCATCAGTCACTTGCACAACGCTGCTGCTTTCCCACAGAGACGAGGTCGGTAAACAAACGTCGCCGTCTTCAAAGCATTCCAGATAACCCGCCACCCCCCTCCTGTCCAGCTCCCCCCGTCTCCTCCTGTCAAAAACGCGCGCAGTGCACGAGCGCAGACACCCCTCCAAGTGAGTCGTGGACCTGACAGACCTCCACAGACTGTCACAACACTCCCAGTGGTCAGTGGCCAGGGTGGACAGCAACGGTCACGGGTACTGGCTCCTGGTCCCTAGCGGTGGGAGTAGCGTTGAGGAGCGGGCACAGCCAGTTGGGGGCGAGTGGACCAGTCAGTCGCACACACCCACAGTCGCTAGTCTCCGGTGAGCCACTCCGTGTCGGCCCCCTGTAGCCTGGGTACTGGCTCTGCCAGGCGTCTCGCTCCAGTCTGGCACTGCCCCGTAAAAAAAAAAAAAATGGCGAATCTGCCTCCAGCGACAGACGGGCTCGCCGTTGTTCATGCGAGACAGACTAAAATAAGAGCCTCATTGCAGGCTGCTACTTTTTTCTTGTCTTTTAATCTATATCGCAAGGGACGAGATTAAGATTGAAAGCGGAGGAGGGAAAGGACTGGGTAGAGACTCTTTTTGTGTGTGTGTGTGTGTGTTGCTATTTTATCCCGATGCTACACTTTTGAAACCTTTGTACACCCCTCTGTGGATGTTTAGGTCACACAAGATCAAGATGTGGTAATGTAGTGTACGTACGTGTATATGTAGTATAGCCAGGTATATGTGTAGGTTTCTATCCAGGTATGTGAAGGGGTAGCGGATAGACCAGTGGTTAAAACAAAGCCACCAGACTAGGAGGCACACACACACAAGCGCCTTTACGATACCCGTGTGATGCCTGCCTCCCTCAGCTGTCCCAGCCGTGGTGTGGGTGCCTGACGAGGGTTTGGGGAGGTAAGGGAGCGAGAGAGATGGAACTGCCTTTACAGAACCCGGCCCCGAAAAAGTGCGATCTGTAACACCTCCTCCCTTAACCTCCGAAAGGTTAGGAACCGACCTTTACATACTTCTACCTTTCTATGTGTTGATGTGTGCGTGAATATGTGTGTATGTGCAAGTACAGCCTGTGTACAAACTGCCATCATCTGTCTGGCCACACCACAGCTGTACACATACATGTCTGGGACGACTTGCCAGACGCCGACCCCACTGTACACCACCAGGAGCAGGAGAGCAGGTGGGCGTCTATCTGTCCGTGTGTCCATGCGAACCTATCGCTCACCTTCATCTACACTGCAGCTCACCTGCACGTGCATGCACGTTGATGCATCCTCTACGCTCAGGTGGCGGCGTCTCGCACCTTGCACATCGATGACAGCGGAGATAAGGGTTGAATGGCAACGGGCTCTTAAAATAAGATGGCGAACAAGCGCTGTGTTTATTGCCACGATAAGCCCTCCGCCAGCAAACAAAGGTTCTCTGTGTCAAAGTCAAAGCGTACTTCTGTACATAATTACTACAGTCAATCACTAAGGTAGGTCCGGGGGATCTACAGGACACCACTTACGGTGGGTGGTTCACCTGTCCCTAAACATTGTTTCTGAAAAGGCGAACGTTTGTATTTAGTCCAATCTGCGGGATTGTGCGAAACGGATACAACTCTGAATTTTCTTTTATGTCAGCCATGGCTCCAGAAGATGTATCTGACATAGGAGAAGTTAAGATTTTTGTCTGGATTCTCCATTTACACACACACGTACACACAAATCTGAAAGTTTCTGCATGTTGGACACATCTCAGCCAAGGGAGGTGAAAAGTTGTGTACTCGTGATGGTGGACGTTGTGTTCTCGTGTAAAACGCAATTTTCAACTGTTTTTTTTTAATAAGACAACACAGGGGATTATTTTGTTTATGATTACTGCGCAGTAGTGTTTCACAAGCATCCTGGGGGTTAGCCGACACAGACGACTAATTCTATAACCGTTCTCCCAACCACGTGGCGTTCTTGGAGCGTTATTATGACGTCATTCGATGACCTTTGGCTGATGGCATGAAATGGACCCGAAGAAATGAAAATGTTCATCTTGGCGGTGTGTTTTCCAGATTTCTGCTCCTTTCATTAAACGAAACCAGAGAGTTGAAAATCTTGTCAAAATCTTTATTTGCGAGCCCCAGTCAAACGGATCTCTCAGCTTTCATTTCAGTTCACCTACACGCTCCCGCCATCACCAGATGTAAATCCCAGCTAACGGTTCCTGTCTACCTGTTGTCTGGCTGGCGAGGTATGTCTGTCTATTTTATATTTGTGTTCGTTGGCATGTATCCGTGTGTCTGCGTATCTGAGCGATTGTGGTTTTGTCTTCTCCTTCTCTCATTCTCAGACTTCTGTGATTAACGACCGACATTTATTCGTTGAATTCTTCGGAAAGTTGAGTTAAAATTCCGTTAGAGCGTGACGCTGTGATGTTCATAAACATCTATCCAGTAAACCAAATAATAAACCTTATCCAGCGGGGAAGACAATAAACCTCTTTCAGGTGATACTAAACAACACTATCCAGTGATGCTAATAAACATACCCGTGTGCCGCGATACCAACACTCGCTACCCTGGGTGGCGTTTGACTAATATTAAGCAGGAAGGTGGATGCCGGCAAAAAACCAGTGGGAACACACCATTTCTGAACAAAGTCTTGTAACAGCGAAAGTGAATGTGGGACGGTGTCACAGTCACAGTCCTGGAGGTCCTGCAGAATACATGCCGCCATACAGGTCATGGGGGTCACACCATTATAAGGACCTGTGGGTCTTGTGGACATGGCATTGTAATGGAAAGTAATTTCTCCGCCATGTCAGAGGGAAAGACTCTGCAAGTCATCTTTTTCTTTCTCCACACACACACGTTCTTTCTTCCTCTCTCTCACATATTCTCTCTTCCTCTCTCACGCACGACTCTTTCACACACCTTCTCTCTCTCCTCCCCATAATTACAGAGAACCTGAACCCTCCGGAGGGTCTCAACCCTGACAGGACAGACATCATCTCTTTTTAGCACCTGGAGACGTCAGCAGCTGCCCTCCCAGCACGGAGGGCGCCGTCATATCTCAGGTGCGAGCGGACACTGACGCTAAGGGTGAAAGACGTACTGCTGCGGGGGAAACCTCGCGCTATCACGTGCTATCACGAGAAAACCCGAGAAAGTCAGGCTAGACGTCGGGCGATAACTGTGGCTGGCCGAGCTCCCATTATGTCACGTCTGCAGGAATCCTGAACTTGGCCAGTGCAGACAGGTGTGCTCTCCCCCGGGGTCGCGACAATGCAGAGTGCAAAGCGCATGCGCACACACGTAGTTTCCGCCCGCACGTTGAAAAACGTTTAAAGTTAAAATCAGAACATGCGCCATCAGCAGACAGCACGCGAAGTGTGTGGATGAAACACTCCAGCCTTTTGTTGTAAACGTAAACACAGAAGATGTTTACCGAGTGTAAGATTTCTGTAAATAAAGCAAAGTGTGTGGTGGAGGTGGTGCGTTGTGTGTGGTGAGGGAGGGAGGGTTAAAACCATGTGAGTTCTTCACCAGATTTGCTAAGACTTTTCTGGTCAATGTCCATTACTGCTCGGTCATTAATTATGTTTGATTTATGTTTGCTTCTAATCACGTTCAGTTTTTGTATTTTTTTTTACGGGTGACTCAAAATTGAAGAACTACTCAGCAGAAATTGCGATATATCTCTATCACTCAGAATAAATGCGGACAACGGACAACTACTTGCAATGGTGTGTGTATGTAAGTGAGGGAGTGAGTGAGGGAAAGAGAGAATCAGTATCACATGACCACTTCACTCAACGCGTTGTGTCCCCGTTGCCGAACATGATATGTGAAGTAAGAGATGGTTCACCATTGAAAGCCGGACATGAAAAAGCTAGACTAGCATGAAGTGAGAGATCGAAACGTTAACAAATCAACTGAAACAGAAAAATGAACAAAAGCTAAGACGGGTACCGGGTACCAGGTTAGTATACAACAGCACGCGCCCACAACATGGCGTCAGATGGATCCACCACCCTCTAAGTCCTGGACCAGCAAAAGCCAAAAGGCTAGCAACACTATCGCCTAATATTGCTGCGATATCTGAGTTATTTATCTAAAGACTTATAGTTGCCGCCGCACGTGTGTTTGTGAAAACCAGGATGAAGGCGAGGAGAGGGAAGCAGAATGCTAATACATCGCCGTCCTTGCTGCCGAGTTGTGTACACGAAGGTGAGAGAGGAAAGAACTTAGATTTACAAGATAATGATGGAGGTTAAGAGCTGGGACATGCACACATGGTTCTCACATGGAAACTTTGCACACAAAACCTGCTTACATGCACGTGCCCTCATGCACGCACGCACCCACACTCTCTTACATTATCTGTCTCGCTCACACAGTCTCTCTCTCTCATACATTCTCTCTCTCCATTTACACAGTTATCATTCATTACTTTATTCAACTCACACTTTCTCCATTTGTCTCCCTGACACATACCCTCCATCTCTTCTCTTTTTTTTTCTGCGAGACCTCGAAAGATGATGATGATGATGATGATGATGATGAATTAATGTGTTCTGCTAGCCTATGATAAAGAAACCAATGCAGAAGTCTGGAACTTAAATGAGCGATTAACTGGTAGACTGCTAGATTAACAGTCGGACTCCCTGGTAACTACCCCAGGGTGGAGGAGGTACTAAGAGTGAAGGGGGGCATCGTTGGCACGAGCTTTGCGCGTGGAGGATGCTGATAAAGCCAATCGCCAGGCGCTGACTTACGATGGAGCACGACTGAGCGAAATACTGAAGGGTAGAGGGCTCGAGGGTGTTATTGGTGGCCGGGTATGATAGACAAGCATCCGGCACAGTTTCTCTCCCTACCTTAAATAAAAAAGACACTATCTCACAAACATCAGGACTGTAACTTATGTCGACAATTACTCTCACAAAAAAAATTCTGGAAATGGCTGGAATCGTTAATCGTGACAGTCTTCATGACACCTTTTACATCAATTCACGGAGTTCCTGAAAGGCAATAAACTTTAAGAACTCTGAAGCTGGGAATTTATTGTTTTTTCATTTCCTCCATTTTTGTGCCAGTAGTCAGTTTGTAATTCGTTTTTTTTTTAACGGTAAGAACCTCATGCTAGCATTCTTTTTCTTTCTATCTCTCACACACATCTCACACCCCAACAACATGCACGTACATACAGTTTCGCAAAAAAAGATGCGCACAGTTTTCTGCTCAAAAAATGTAGAAACTGATTTGTAACATTGTGGCACACAAACACGAATATGTCAGAAAAGATGAAGTGGGGGAAAAAAGACAAAAGAACACGGCCCTGAACGTTTTTTCTTTTTTACTCGACGCTGCGTGAAGTAAAGGAAACTCAAAAACAAAACACTAACCCCCGAAGGAGAATTTAAAAAAGAAACAAACGAAAACCCAAGTCAGATGAAAGGTTGGAGCAGCGATCCGAAGTCGACATGAGTGGAGCTCAGTGTGCAAATGTTTGGTCTAGACCGCCGACGATGGTCCTGGAGAGCATTCTCTCCCAACAGACAAAAAGAATCATGCGAAAAGCAGGCGATGGTGGCGGGTGGCTGTGCGGGTGGACGGGTGGGGTAGTGAGGAGGGTGGGTCGGTGGGCCAGACAGGGTTAAAGGGGTGGGTGTGCGATGCGAGGGCTACGACCAAGCGTCGGCTAGCGGCAGCGATGCTGCGATGTCTGTTGACGAGCGACTCTGGCAGCGAGGGAGAGAGAGACGATCGACTGATAGAGGAGAGGAGAGGAGAGGAAAGCCAGGCTGGAGACAGGAATCAAGATGGCGGTGCACACAGAAACAGGACGACACACAGAAACTCTTGCGCAACTCTGCAGACGCACACACAGACGCATATTATATAATATATACACATAAACCATATACATACGAGACAGAGACTGATAAGGAATTGTGGTAAAAGGCGAAGAAAGATGGCATTAGTTTACTTACTCGTGAGACTTGGAAAAAGCACTTGGGTAAGTTTCACAAAAATATTCAGGCACACATAGGTATTATATATATGTATGCACATATAGAGGATTATCTAAACTTTATCGACTGCGATGTGGATACCCGCTGGGGACACATCAAAGAGGTTCTCTGATCTCGTCAGGAATTACGCTCGACGAAGAAATCCTGTAGGGCTGCCAGACCTTGTTAACAGAACAAGAACAAGGACCCAGGCATTCGAGATAAAGTGTTTCAGAAGATTCCTTCAGATCTCCTACAGGGAGCAAAACACTTCGTCCTCAGCGTAGTCACCTGTCTGAAGGATCCCCAGGAGTCGCTGCTGGCTATCGTCAAGTGACACTGAAATGGTTCGGTCATGTCGCCCCACACGACACCTCGCCCAAGACGGTCCTCCAAGGTTACGATGAAGGCGGTCGACCCCGTGGTAAGCAGAAGAAAGGCTGGGTGGGTAGAGAGAGGAAGTCAATGACAATGACAGTGTGAGTGAGGGAGTGGATGAGCTGAGGACCAACGGGCAGACCCAAGACATCTCGGCTGACGTGGGTTCATGAATGCGAGATTTTTCGGTTATGGCCAAACTGAGCAATCGGCGGGCAGCTCTACTCCACTTTTTGGTCTCATGAACCTGGCATTATAGGTAAGACAAGGTAGTAGAAAAGGTAGACTAGGATGAAGATTAAAGTTCTGTTTGCTGAAATAAGGGTCCTTCCTCTGGTTCTTTTGTCTCCTGAGGTGAAGGGCTTTCCTCTGATTATCTGGGTGCCACTGACAGGTGAGAGATAGCGGGTCAGACAAATGATCATCTCATTTCGAGAGAAGCACCTACGGCGGCACCGAGTTTCTGATTTAATGTTTCTCTGTACGAGTGTGTTGTGGGATTTATCAAGAGACCTGATTTACCGGTCACTGACCACTAGAAAGATCACAGTAATCCGTGAACTCATCCCTCCCCACTTCCTGATGGGAACATGAGCTTCGATCGCACTCTCCGAGCACTCCCAGTCTCAAGGTCTTGATCAGCACCAGATGTCTGAGTTTTGACTGAAGAAAAACAACATTAATTACAGACAGGTTATATTGTGGAGGTCAGGAGCACAGTTTGATGGTAATAACAAAGTACAGGTAGTCCTTTAACCTGACGGTTGTTGGGGAGAGAGGTGTTAAGAGTCATTTCTTATCTCGAGGCTAGTTTTTGTAAAGGCGGTGCCTATTTTTTTCTCTTCTTCTTTCTATCTGCCTTACCTTCCCCAACCCTCTAAAAAAATGATCCACGCGCCACAGCTAGGTCAACTGCGTTCACCCCGGGTACAGAACTGGGTAGTAGGCACACAGTGAGGTTGGAAGACCTTTGCTGTACCCGCCAAGTCCTCCGCTTCCACACTGTATACATTGATTTCATGGAGTGATTATCAGGCTAAAGCCAGAACTGCGTGCAGAATGAGGATGGTGCTGGGTTAGACGGGAGGAACACGGTCATCACCCACAATACAAATGTAAAAATAACTCCTCCCGATGTTGTATTACCTTCAAGTTCTGCCATCAGACTGTGGAGGTCTCATGAAGAGCCGGCTCCCAGTGGGAGAGATTCTTGAATATCCGAGTAACTGTGCTACTAACGAATTTAAGTTTTAGAAATGTCAATCGAAACAGAAAAGTGCTGCTTATTTATCAAATCTGTTGTGATAGCATACATTCCCGGCATTTGTCTTCATATAAAAGGGAGTAGAAGGTAGAGATAGAAAGACTGATAGAGGAAAACTGTGACAGGAACAGCCGTAAAGCAGCAACATAAGAAGGCAATCACAACTAATGCCATTCTTCACTGAGCAGGCCAAGATAAAAGAACAAAATGAGGGTTGATAGAAACAGAGACGGAGACCAAGACTAATAAATGTGAGAAGTGGTGGGTGTGTTTAAGATCTAGAGACAGAGGGGAAAAAAAGGCGACAGAATAAGAGAGACATATAGGAAAAAGTTAAGAGACAGAAAGAAATAGCGCGAGAGAACGAGAAATGAAAAATGTAAAGAGAAAAAGAGAGAGCCGGGAAGAGAAACAAAAGATATGAGGAAAAACAGTTTAACAGCATCGCAGACAGCAATAGAAGATGAAACATCGGCTGACGATCACAAGAGGCGCCTTCCCGCCGCGAGTACAGTTAAGGGGAGGTAACGAGTTTTTACTACACTTGTCAGTTACGTCCCCTTGATCGTTGGGTCGAGCTCGTAAGAACGGCTTCACGTCGAGAGGCTAGAACTACGGCAGGTAACACCGGCAGGTAACACCGCCACAGTCGCAGTGCAGCCAGAAATCAAGTCTGACACAAAGAGCAGACCCTCGTCATTACAGTCCTCCTTATCGCTTTTCGTCGCTGAGGTTCAACAGACTGAACGGCAATGAAAGTTGGACCAACAGACCTACTAAGGTCAGCTAATTGACAGACTTCACGAGGCAGAGGGCGGGTGGCTTGCTGAGACGACTACCACCCGTTAAACCATGACAAAACGCCATTTGTTGGCCCGTGCGCGTCACATTCCGTTAGTCAGTATGAACTATGCTTACTTCATTAGTACCCGGATGGTAGAACAGACCCCCTGATGTTTGTCACTGACACTGCCGATTTGCCCTGACAGGTGTACGTCAGAAGCTGTCAGAGTTAATTATTTCCAGTTAATATTGCATCTTGCAGACAGAAATTGTCAAATTCCAAGCGTGCAGCCATGAGGACAGTTTTAGGGTTTAATGGATTGTACTTGCTGCTGAGAGGTCGATGGATCACTAACTCTAATACAAACAATAATTCACTTCACTTCCAAACGAGATATTTGTAGGGGTGTATCTTGAAAACTGAAGTGAAGGGGAATGTTCCCCCAGATTTGGGGAATCTTATACTAAGCTTTACCGAGTCATTAGAAAAAAAATCCACCCCACCAGACTTTTAACAGTTCCTAACATATCACGACATTTTCAGTAATGTTTTTCAGCGCTGTTTGCACCAGAACTGGGAGTCAGCAACTTGCATATTTTCAATAGAAAGTGCAGATTACATTAAAACCTGCTGCATTTCGCCCGTTAAGCCTTTTCCCAAAATAAAAGGTTTCATGTAATATTTAAAGGGATATTACGTGAGATCGCGCGATGAAGTGTAGAGGCTCAGCGTCAGAAGAATTCTGACGTTTTTAAAATTTATTTTTTATCTTGGCTTTCACCTCATTTTCAGGGAACCGTCTTTAGTTGTTCCCGTGAGTGGCAGTGTCCCTCTACCCTGCACCCGTCCTGCGATATCGAACATGTTATCTAAGCTCACTTCTCCACGAAAATGGTTTCTTGTCTGTGATCAGCAGGTTCCCTTCGTACGCTACCTGGACACACAATTCAGTCTTTTACTCCGAGATGGGAACCTCTTTCGATTCTAAAGTCTTCACACAAACTCGTAATTATTTCCTTGCCAAAAGTTCGACGACAGAGCACTCATCGCCTTCCGCTTCTTCACCTTGTTTAATGACATCTGACCATGTCATCAAGTGCGAGCAAGATAGACTCTGACTCGGGCTTTCAAGAAAAAGAGATAAAAGCTCTTAAAGCTCTTCTTAGCCGGGTAAAGAGTCCAAGTGTCAAACCTCCAAAGTGTCTCGATCAAAAGCAGTGTTTCCCATCCATAAAAAAGCAAGAGATTTTCAGACAGTTAAAATTGCTGGAGGTTTAAATGCCTTCAGTTTAAATTGTTTTTATTTTAGAACAATGATGGGATTTTACAGACACTTTGCTAAAAAATACACTAGAAAGGCCCATAATGTTAAAAAAGTATTTTAATTGCGAGTTCCCTGTTTTTATGAAAAATTGCGTCACTAACATTTGCTAACAATTAATGAAATATAAGCTTTAATGTGTTTACTTTGTTTTACATGTTTTGCGCGATTTTATCTCCGCTCTTCACGTTTTCAGACCTCTTGAGGCCAAAAGTTTTTAATGTTTACCTTTTCAGACCTTGGGAAATTGTCTTGAAATAGTTTGAAGACAGAAAACACAGGGCGAATGTTTAGGTCCGTGTTACTTCGCTGGTCACATAACATTTGCTGAAGATACTCTCAGAAGACAAAACTCCGATTACATTTTACCAAACATGAAACTAGAATGTTATTTCCTACTACATCAGAATCTGTGGGTTGATGGGACCAAAAACTGCTTGAGACCAGGTCTCGCATGAGTAAAAATGGCTACCAGCCAGCTCCCAACGCAAAAAGTAACTTACTACATAAAAGCCCCGGATGTATCCTCACGGGATAGCTCTTATCACGACAAGTTTGTTCTCTCCCCTGTTGGCGTTGAAGCTAACACCGTTAACTCCCCTTGCACGAAGACGAGTTGCCGTGTGCGATGGTTTCGGCGTGTCATGTTCTCGGTGTGTCCCTTCCCCACTCAAAATAATAATAAAATAAAGGAAAAAAAAAAAACAATCCATCTCAGAATGGGTCTAGCGACTTACTGTTGGAAGGGGCGAAACTTAATTATGTTATATGTGTAAATCTGTTAGAGAAAGCAATTAAGATATCATTCAGGTGAAAAGCTGTTTGCGAATGAGTAAAAACATTCTACTTCACTGCAGGGAGGAACTTCAAGACATGGTTTCATTTAAACAGCCATAAAGCAATAACAAATCATCATCCTGCCTTCTGGCACAAGGGGTACATAAATCTTGCAATAACTCCGCCTTCGAGGAATAATAAGAGGCAAAGGGCACTAAGCAAGGCAATGAAACGGAATGTTTACGAGAAAACCCCAAGCAGACTGTTAAGAATTGAATTTTGTATCTGTCAACAACCATCTTACTTTTCCTGTAATACAGGCGTATTAGAAAGAATTCATTAAAATAGACAAAAGAAGGGAAAAAACCGCGTATTACTATAAAGATTTAAAGACTAGTCATCTATATTTATAAGAAAGTGTCCAGATGTGTGCAGATGACTGGTCGTAACAAAAATCTTACGTGGCTTAGCAGGGAAAAAAAGAGTACATGTCTTGCGTGTCTGTTGTTGTTCACCAGCATATTCCGGTGAGTTACAACGCACAGTTTTTTCCTCCTTTGTTAGCGCAGTGCTTAATACTTATAAAGCAGTCAGAGAGAATAGATAACGCAACATCTATTCTCTCTGATGCAATCGTCAGAGTCGCTTTGCCCCAATTTTAGCTCGCAACGCACGCCGACACTCGCTCACACGCTCTCTCGTGCGCATGAGAATCTACGCAAAAGGTCAACTGAGGTCACGCAGACTTGCATACACTGCAGTCGCATAACTCAGATGCTGCATGTGCATATACAATCGTGAGAACGGGATCTATCCAGGGTGGCGTACGTATGAAAGGGATCGGTATGCGACCAGAGCCATCCCTACCTCCTCCACGTAGCGGCATTGCCACTTGTCCAAAACACCATCTCCGTAAGGGGTGGGAGGGTGAGGTGGGGACGAACGCGCGCCCTGACGCACCAGACGCAGCACGTGGACAATAAGGTTATTAGCTGACCTTCTTGCCCTTGTGCTGTTTGCTGCTGGAAGCCCGCACATTACTTCCGGCCCATAGGTCCCTCGAGGGCAGGTTAACTTCGAGTTCATGACTGAGGCCCCAGAAGGAATAGTCAGCAAGACGGGTGCTTAAACTCTTGACATTTCTCAATAACACCTGCACGCCACCACGCACATTGCTTGCACGTAAGTAGAGATCTGATCACCTGTAGTATGTCTACCTGATAGCCATGCAGGAAACGCTTCAGAAAAATGCAACCGATAAAAATAGACGGGAAACAAAAGTTAGCTTGCAAGAAATGAAGGTCGAGGTATTATCCCTATTAAACAAAAAGCTAATTTTAAGTAAGAAAGGAAAGAAAACTCGTTTTCCTTTATGCATATATCTACACATATCCCCTGATGCTCACATATACAAACATATATCCACTGGCGCTCCCAATGCGAAGCAGGGGTGGCGATATGGACATAAAAGTGCGAAGGAAATATGAAGAAGAAATCGTGATAAATAAAACCACTTAAAGTAAAAGAAAATGAAGACTAATAGGGGAAAATAAGAAGACAGTGCAATAGAAACAACAGAGAGAGACTTAAAAGTGTCTGTATGTGTGTGTATGAGAGAGAGAGAATGCATATGGTGTTAGCTTTAGTGTAGAAGACAAAGTGTTTTCGGCCTTAAAGCAGGGCTGGTGAACTTTTTTTTTTTCCAGCCAAGGGCTGTTTTGATATTTATAACACCATTCGCGAGCAATACAAAATAATCAACTTAAAAATTAGACTGTTATATTTGGTCAAGCCGTAGTTACACCATAGAGTCCGTCCTGTAATGGACGTTCCTTCTTGTCTCACATTATACGTTATTATTATAATTCACTTAAATTAAATTTATGTTACTATTTTGAAAACATCTCATAGATTTACCAAATTTCTAGTCTCGCCTAGAGTTGTCCGACCAAATGATGTTGCCAACCCCTGCATTAGAGGGAGCGAGTAAATAGGAAGAAGCTTTTTGTCAGTTCCTTGTCTAAGGGAAGCAACTCAACATTTGCAGGCAGGCGCGTATTAAAAGTTTTTACCACCCCTTCATTGCCCGACCTTAACTTTCTATAGTTTACTTCAAAATATTTAGTAAAAAAAACCATATCTACTTATCGTAAGAGAAGTAAGATCTTCACCATTAAAAGTTAAAGCAAATGAGCAAACTACTTAACATACACAGAAATTATGTTTAAAGAGACACAAAAGAAAATTCTAAAATGTATCTTCAATAAATATTTCTTTTCTAAATTTTATTTTATTTTTCTAAAGCAAATAAAGAGTTTGTGATGACTGTCTAAACATGGATTTAAAAGGGAAGCAATGACACGTTTTAATAAAGTACTAGTTTTACTTATAACAGGCGAATAATAAGGGACGTAACTCTTAAAGCATTAGTGACTATACAAAACAGGAGTAGCGTCCCTTTAGTCGTAAAGCCGCGACGCCATGCTGCAACTTCCCCTGAAGAACAGCGGAGATAATGGTCATGGCCCCAGTAAAGGAGTATCAACAGTTATTACCATTAGTATCAATTCGAGCACAAAGATTCTAAACTGAACTTTCTTTATAACGGGTCAACAGCAGCGCAGCATCGATGAAAAAGTACGTCGTGTGGGAGACCCTGTAACTCTGAAGCATGCAGTTTTCACGTGCTCGGTTCGCTTCGCACGTGGGGATATATGTATAATCATATAGATGTGTGTGTGAGAGAGAGATAGGGGGAGGGAGAAAAAGATACGGCCTTGATCCCTATGAGGCGCGTCCTACTTAACTCGTTGTATCTGGGAAACAGCAGAGTTGCCACGCCTGCCACTTCACCGCCCTTGCCGGCGAAGGCAAAATCATTCCTTCTGCCAAACAGCAGAGACACAAAGACAGCTGACGGACCCCAGAAAACTTAAACAAATCCAGGCCTCACTTTGCCATCTGTAAAACATTTTTACCAGATTTTTTAAACGTAGTTGTTGCCTTAAAACATTTAGCACCAACATAGGTCGCATAAAAGCTAAAATTAGCAGTTAGCTTTAACCGAAAGGATGGAACAAGTATTGTTATTAAAATAGAGTTTGCATTCCATGACTAAGTAGGAACAGCTGGTGCAAAATATAAACATGTGGCTTAAATCAGGACATACGAAGTATGGCAGAGAAGATCGTACGCTGGAAATAACATCTGTTTATAGGACATTGGGGAGATATAAATAACCGACTGCAGTTGCCTTATCTCCTCAGCTTCATCAGGTTCCTCGACGATACAGCATAGGTCAAACTCTATTACCTTTAAGCAGAATCATGGCAGGACATCTGCCAAAACTAAACATAATAGAAAAGAAAGCACGGATCTCGTTCAAGACAGATAAAAATAGTTTACCTTTGCGTTTATAATACAGTATCGAAATGTGATGTGATGAAGGAATATAAGATACAATAAAACAGTCATAAATAACTTTAAACTCATTTAAACACACACGGCGTGACTGATGACTACAAAGTACCACCGAGTACACGAGAAAGAGAGATTGAATAAAATACCACAATACGACAGTGCCATGCCCTCTTTGTACAGCTGTGTCACATCTAATTAAAATAAAACCACCACATAAAAGTCACCAGTCTCTGATACAAATGGATACTCAATGTATCGAACATTCTGGTTAACGTTAAGGACAGCAGCAACAGAAAGACTAATAGGTCTATAGTGTTGGAGATAGGTATACACCAGGGATGCACAACCTACGGCCCGCGGGCCATATCCGGCCCGCGACGCGGTGCCATCCGGCCCGCGAAACTTCTGCCCACAGTGCAAGAAATCGGCATGTTAGTAATAAAAGAAGACCTTAAAAAAACGAAAAAAAAGGAAGAAGAAGTATTTATCCCCACGTAGGGGCGTTTCCTAATCTTTTTTTCGATGGATGAACATTTCGATTCAGTGCTCCGACTTGGTGTCTCTACGATGAGGCCGGACATTCAGAAGTTGGTTTCGGGTAAACAACTTCAAATATCCCACTAATTACTACATAATTAATGGTAAGTACAACTTGTTTCTAATAAAAAAAATGGTATCTGCTCTATTTTTTTTTTCCTTTTTGTATTTTTGCGGTGAAGTAGCCCGCGACACGGCTGTCCGAAATGGATATGGCCCGCAGGCCGAAAAAGGTTGGGCATCACTGGTCTACACTATTCAGTGTCTATGGTTTGAGCACAATCCATTTCCTTTTTCGTATCTTCTAACTTAAAAACAAACAAACGCATACACACAGAGTAAATTTTATTGTCTTCATCTTTTTTCATTGTAGGTATAAAATATAGTTAAGGATAGCAGAGTGATTTTTATAGCTTTCAGCTTTTATACTGTTTAGGCAAAATATACTTAATGCAAATTTCCATTTTTATAGAAATGGTTTCTTAAATCTCAAACTTTATTATTAGTTTGAAATTGTCATTAATGGTTTTATATATATATACCTCTCTCTCACACGCACGCACATACAGACAAGGAGAAGGGAGAAAGGAAAAGGAGTAATAGAGATTAACGCGATTAGACTGCCGAGCACAGTGTGTGTTTGACCTTTCCGTAAGGGTGACAGGAAAACAAATACGTCTTTTATCATCAAGCCTTCATCAGCACCATTCCCGCTGCTGAAACGTTTGCTAATGTTTCCTCAAGGGGGTGAAAAACAGCTTAGATGTGAACAGAGTATCAAACAAATAAATCCCTGGCAGATATCACCCGGCCTGTCATCTGAACAGTCCCGCTTATTTCGAACCACAAGCGCCCTCTTCTGCATCCGGCCAGGATCTCGGCGCAGCCCGGGACCTCGTGAGACGCGAGATAAAAGCTGCCAGGGACCGCAAGTTGCGCAAAGCATACGTCACACCGCCACGCTCATAAGCGCCCTTGACAAGATGGCGTGATTACGAGGTGACGACGGCCCCCTCCTCCTGCTCGTAACGCAGCGTGGGACGGCGTGTCGACCGGGTCCTCTCAATGATGACAGTTATAACGTGGGAAGGTAAGCAGCGGCTTGTAAATCTGCTTTCGAGCTATCTCGGGTGGAATTTATAATCTTGCAGTGTTTTTTTACAGTTTTTAAAAAATTTCTCCGCTTGTCCCTCCCGGAATAAGCTGTGCATACGGGTTAATGGCTTTCTTGTTTCCTTTGCCGCTAGGTGGCGGATATTACCCTCAGTTTCTTCTGGTCTGCACACATGTGACGTCATCGACTTCCTTGCTCATGGTAAGATAACTGCAATACTGGCCGATCTCCAAAATCCCGTCGTCTTTAACAGTTTCCCTTGCATTTCGTGCATATGCTTATCTCATAATACTCCCACCCTTCTTAAAAACAACAACAACAACAACAACAACAACAACAACAAATTAAAATAAAAACAAAACAAGCTGGAGAAATTCAATGTAATGCAAGAGCCTTAATCTCCAAAAGCCAGTGTAATGCAAGGACACATTAAAAGGCAAACGTCAGTCGAAGACGTCGTATCGAGAAAACATTATTAACACTTAATCTGCCCAAAAATTATTTGGTGTTGTATCTGTATCAAGAAAATGTTATTAAACCTACGTCTGTCTAAAAGACTGTCACAAATCTTATCTGTGTTCGGTTGCTAACTGCAAGGACAGGGTGCGCTTGAGGATTGCAACTTCCTGGTGAGCCATGACTTTCAAAACAGCGTTAAATCTTACACTGACATTTGTTCTTGTCTTTTTTTTTTTTTTTTTTTGAATAACAATCTGTCTTCTTATCTACCTGAGCCCCCTTCGATGTCAACATTTCGTCTGCTACCTTTAAGTCTCTGCCCCTCCATATCCAGCTCACGTGACCCCTACAGGTAAATGCACAAGCATGGTGTGCTTAGAAAACATGTGCTAATAGCAGTGTGGTTATGAGGCTAAACAACACCAACAGCTCACGACGCCCTCTGTAGCACACGTGACCTGAGGTGTTGGGATGCGGTCTGTGAGATGTTTAGATACCGTCTGTTACAAGTTTAGGGAACAGGTCCAGCCAGGCCTCGTACTGCCTGTTCCGCAACATTAAAAGGCTACAAAAGTCAAACTGTTGTAAACAACCGGGTGAAGCTTTAAAAGATAGCATTTATCCCTAATTTGCAAACTTCCTTCCTTTCCTCAAATTCCGTTCATGAGGTACACGTCTACGAACCTCGTCTAGCACAAGAAAAATAACATCATGGCGGTAGGAGGGTCCTACACTTTGCCTAATTAACATATGATTAAAACAAACAACTTTAGTTGATCCATGTTTTTCTAAGGTTCAGTGCTTTTTTAACCCCTTTCTCTTTATGGCGATGAATAAAGGGATGTTTCCTCTCTCTCAAGAACGGAAGGGATGGGACTGATTTATTCAGTTCGGGGAAATATTATTGTTTACTGGGCCCAGCCTAGTCATTTGAAAGCACTTTCGCTCCCTGGCAGGTTATGAAGAATCACAACTGGCGTCTCATTTTATGCTTATCGGCCACTCTGCAGTCGCTTGAGGTCATCAAACATGCGCAGTCAGATTCTGTTTAGCTTCCGGTCCATCACTCGTGTGTATATTATTGTAATGTCTCACTCTTGCCTCGTCCCACAGACCTGAACATAGCGCCCTACACAAGAGAGGGTTTTGATCTTAAGCTGCTCACTCAGCCACTGGCAGTCAAGTCTATAAATTGTTTATTATTTTTATTGCTTTTTATTATTTTTATTCCATGTTGTAAGGTTTGAGAAAACTGACCAAAGTACGAGGAAGAGGCACAGTTCTTTGACTTTTGATGGAACTGGCATGTACTACAAAGGGGCACAGTTCCTGATGTCATCTTGCCATTTGTTTTCGCCTGTTTCTTTAATGGTCGACACTTGCGGTCTCGACATGAATACCGGCTGAGGATACACCAAGACACTGACATTAAACACGTTAACCTGAGGCTCCAGACAGTTTTACTGGACACACAGCAGCTGTGATCTCGACACGAAACATTAGGATGCACGCATGATGAAAAAATGCTTTCTAGTATTTTAATGATAAAACGTGTTTTCACGGACCACGGAGAAAGCAGAAAAATAAAAAAGACAAGAATTAGAAGCGATTCAGATATATAGTCTTGAACAATGCTGCTTACAGTTGAGACACGAGACGAACAGTCTTCGCATGCGTTCAGATCCACAGGACCATTGCGTTGGACTTCCAGTGTTGGCCTACCATGAAGCATGATACACAGCAGACTTGACAAACAAAAATGAATTAAATACTCTAGGAATGCTTACGTCATTATTCACTGATTACAAGTTTTTGTTTTTGTTACTTGTTTTCACGTCGAGCTCTCGAAAACGAAAAGGAATGAAACGCAATCACTGTTGCCACTCACTATCTCCCACTGCTGTTCTACTTTCTGCTTCCCTGCAAGTCCCTCCCGATGTTTCGGATAAAGTCCTCGAGAATTTTACAGCCACGACCCGTGAAGTCTTTAGTAAATCTCCTTCCGATAATGTCGGCCTCCACTCAGCAGGCGATCCATAGTCTGGCAGAGACGTCTATAAATCACCATGGTGACCGAGTGACTTGGCGCGCAGCACGAAACACGACCTTCGCTCGAGTATCTCCAAAGTTGGCGGGGAAACATTCCCTACATAGCAATGGGTAGATGTTATCGCTGGCTCAGACAGTTATCAATACCCACGCGACCGCCATCACAGTCAGACGAAAAGTGACTTCACGACCCAGAGTGGACACCAAGATCGTGGTTTCCCCCAAGTTTTCGCTGGATAAAGTACCCGAGAACAGTGTACATATGCAGCATCCACAATTTTCAAATGATTTCCCTCAGATGTATTTGTGAGAGGTTAAGCTTTGTGACAGGTCAGGTCAGCTCGTGGTGACCAGGGGCCGTAGCTACGAGGCAAGAGTAAGTCGTTTGATGCGAAGTCATGATACAATTAAAACCTGATAATTAATTTTAATCTCGTCTTCCCACCAGCAATGAACCCAGCCCCATACTGGTCATGACTCTTTACTCCCAGGTCTTTGTACATGAACTGACACTGGTAATACATCTTCACCCCAGGGCAAGAACCGATTTTTTAAAGCTGTTCAGGCTGATGTGAAGTGCGACTGGTTGTCAGAAGGTGAATATTAATAGTCAGAAGGCTAATATCAGTTGCAGAAGGTGAATACCAACTGTCACAAGGCAAAAACCATTTGTCACAAGGCAAATTGCATATTTTTCAGAAGACAGATTACATATTGTCAGAAGATAGATTACATATCGTCACAAGATAAATTACATATTGTCAGAAGGTAGATTACCTACTGTCAGAAGATAAATTGTCAGAAAAATTGAAAATCACGAGAAGCCGTTGCAGTGACGTACGATGCTGACGTTTGAAAAGACTTTCAGAGCCACTAGCTATCTCAGACTTTGTAAATCGACAGATAACTGCTTCCTGCTCACTTTTTGTCAAAAGGTTTGCGGATGAAGTGTGGGTGGCTTCCACCCGGAAATTGACGACCGCGTGTAAATTTGTAAACGAACGTGGAAACCGTAGGGCAGCAATCTAATGTTACAGCATCAACAGACAGACAGAGAGAGATAGAGATGAGGGGAGACATAAAGGGGAAATCAGAAAGAGGTGAAGATGTGTGTGGGAAAGACCGTGAGAGAGGGAGGGAGGAGAAAGAGGTGGAGACATATAAATCGTTGGCGTTGCGTAAACTTCCTCCGGTGGATTGCGTGAGCTTTCTGATATAATAAACAAGGGAGATAGCAGTTAAAACGGCCTGAGACTCATAATGTGCAGTCTAGCTCTGTATGCCGCCCCTGACTTCCGTGATAGCAACCGTGGGAAGTTCAAGAACACTCACAGAGAGAGAGAGAAGAACATTACCATTTGTTAGTAAAAATATATTTTTTTAGACGAGAAGGAATGTATGTTGTTGCCCATGAAGGACTATATACTTCTCGATAAGTACAGTAAGAATGCAGACAGAGAACTAGACCTATTCTTTTACATAACAGAAATATATATATATGTTATATGTCAATTCGAAATGCATAATTTTCGACAGCTGAAATTTATACAGTTATAAGTAGAAGAATAATATTAGAAATATATTCTTTTAACTGTAAAGCTATTTAGCATTAGACAAATAGATTTTTATAGTTTTAGATAAGCGGGAATGTGTCCTGTTAGACAAAGAAAAGAACAAGAAAATATAGGTTCGACCAAGCAATGAACCAGAACGGCTCTTAAAGTCCAGAAGTTGAAAGACGCCGACACTAACACAGTCACTGAAGTCTCAACTGTGTTTACCACATCAGATAAACACCAGAAGACAGTTGAGAGTGGATTACCTCTAGTCCACACCACGATGGTGCTGCGTGGTGAAAAACACAAACACCAGTGGATAACAGTGATGTATTCATCGCCACTTGTCTTTCTCTTGTATCAACGTTGGCCAGCGGAGACGGTTATCTCCCCGCTTGCGTGGTTATCTCCTGTTTGGGAGACGGAGAAAGGCCGAGCCTCGGGGCCCACAGCGGAATCGGCGGCGGATCAGTTAAGAAAATTGAGCAGACACGTGTCTCCCACACATCTCGAGACAAGCTGGCAACGGCAGTCCTTGTCAAAAAAAAAAAAAAAAAAAAATTAATTTCATTTTTTTTGTCAGTGCCGTGTTTAAAAAAGAGAAATGAGTTGTTGCCATACTATCTTCTCAGAGCAGGCAGTACAGATAACTCCGTCAGTCCCAGCTAATGACGCGAGAAAATCAGGGGCGCAACTCTTACAAACCTTCCGCTACTTGCTCCATCACCACCCCCTCAACTCTGCTCCGACATTACAAAAAAAAAAAGTGTGGCACACTTGTTTGCCATTTATCAGTTTTCTACTTTATTTCTGACTTTTGAAAGACCGTCTTTCTCATCGCCCTGACGTCATGGATTTTTTTAAAAAAGACTTTAATGCAACTTGGCAACATGTTGTTGATAAACAGCTTGACAGATGATGTCATACAACGGAACGCCCACTTTGGCTTGACGTCATGAAATCGACCATCTACTTTTGTCTGACGTAATGAGACGGACCATCACTTCCATTCGACGTTCATCGTCGTTTTTCTTTTGGGTAAAACGGCGAACTCTCGGAAAACCACGAGAATTGGAATGAACAACGGGACTTGCACAAGGACAAATGTCATTTGAACGAGCGAACGAAAGAAAGAAAGAAAATCCAACCCTACAACATCGACTACCGTGACGTGAATACCAGCTTCACCACCACAGCAACAATCATCACCATGAACATCACCAACAGCAGCGCTATGTCATCATTGTACAAGGTGACATGGCTACATCCTGGTCCTACAGCATCTGACAGCCCTATAAGCATACATCCTGGTCGTACAGGGTCTGGCAGCCCTATAAGCTGACGGTTAGCCTGGCAGCCGTTCTGTGGAATAACGAGCGATAACAAAGGTGAATGACGACAGCGACCTCGAGACCCGCTCGTCTGTGGAAGGACATGGCGCTTCGTTAGATAGCTGCAAGAAATGAAGAAATGTTGCTGGCATCCGGAACGGCTAATAGGAGGAGGAGATAGTCAAAGGTAATTAGGAAATTTTTATTCACACAGCCTGTCGTGTTGGAAATGAAGGGCGACAGACTAATTATAATGAACACGGCAATCAGGAGAGGCTGACGCACTCAGCAAGTTAATCGTCTTCACACACATGTACTTACATGTCCGCGATAATAGTTTGATATACCACACACCCACGCAGACATGCGAGCACATGCACAAACAGGACACAATATATATATGTACAAACACACAAACAAGCAAACACACACACATGATACGCGCGCATGCGCGGGCACACACGCACACACAGAAAAACACACACAGGGGGAGAAAATGAGGAATGGAAGAGTAAACAAATCTAGAAAGTGACAGTTAAACAGGGAAGGAGAGAGTGTTCGAGCAATAAACTGCTAGTTGTGGAGGTTTCACTTGTCGCCCCGGGTGGGGAAAAGTTACCCAAACAGATTCAATTTAGCCGCCACCGTGTGGTCTCGTGCAGGCGGCCCCGGCAAGTGACGCAGCAACTGCTACAGCAGCAGCAGCTGTATCCTTGATGTCTGCTGCAACTACTGCACTTCGTCTGACGGCAGCCGCCACTGTGCAAACATCCACACCACAGCCTCCACATCCAGGTCGCTTTTACTAGGCCGCAAATGCCAGAGAACAGAAAACTGCCAGATGATGGGTGCCGCTTGAAGACCACCACCACCATCTCCACCACCGCCACCGCCACCACCACCTTCACCATCACCACCACCACCACGGCCTTGGCGTCGAGGTGGGCTTGCCACAGAAACAGTCTGCAGCTTGACATCCGGTTTTGTAAATTCATTTCTTAAATTAAAAGCTCACGCCCAAACACCTGATTTTCGTCTGCCAAGATTAATTGCGCACCTGCGCATGGTGAGTGAAGTGAGAGAGAGAGAGTGCAGTAGTGTGCACAGGTGAAACACAGATTTTGACAGCCAAGAGGCGAACGTTTACAATCTTCTCTACTTTCCTGCTTCCTGTAACTAAACTGTTGCAAGATTGTTCAATCAACACCAGCTCAGTTTTCAAACCTTCAGATCCTGTATCCTAGTGTCACTGAGAGATCAGTTGTGATCCTCATCTCATCACAGATACTGATTTCAGAGATGTGTATCTGCACTAAAGATAAAATTTCTCGTAAGAAAAGAAACTGAAACCTGAAGGTTACAGGAAAATATAAAAGGATTTACCGGAAAAGCTGTCTTAGTCATTTATTTCTCTTCTTTCACGAAAAAAGATTCAAATACAAATCTGAGAACAAACCTTTGATTGTAAACTGTTGATCGAAGCAAACTTCCAAAAGATGACACAGAAAAAGAAACGACAAAATGTCGGTTTTTATTTCATCTTTGGAAATTGGCTTATTGGAATTTCTGTGATTTTACTTGAGTTATTGTTTGTGCAATCCGTTATATAACGATAAAGGCAATTTCAGCTCGAAAACATGGGTTTTTAATCATTTTGAGGAATTACCCTGTGGGCTCAGTTCGCATGCACCCCGTACTTCGCACGCACAGTTTTACTAGACATCCGGTAAAAAATAAGCCAATCAAAACATTCAGAAACATTCTGTTCCGATGCTTCTCTCTAACAGATCATAATTTTTTTTCAAACCGAAAGCAACAGCACTCAGTCAGGGTTACCACGGCAGCTGCTTCATATGCTGTGCTATCTCTCTGTCTCTCTCTCTGTCTCACACAGACACAGCGGGTGGAGAGACAAACTGTTGATCACGCTAACCCCTATCTGACGTCACTCATTATAACCGTCATCTTTCTTACGTCATCGTGTTCCATTTCTGCGTTGGTATGTCCAGCATCATCATCATTAGCAGCAGCAACAGCAGTCTCTCTCTCTCTCTGTGAACACAAGTGTTTCTTCTTCTCCTGCTCCTATCAAACAGAACGAAGTCGGTGGTTGTCTAGGAAACTCTTTGATTCTAAAATGAGGTTAGAGAGGGGCGCCTCCATCGCATTCCGTCTTTTCAGGGGAGGTAATTAAAGAGAATTTGCTCTAGAGGCATAGGTCTCAGGTCACATGACAACTGCTTGAGCTTCGAGGCGCTCGTCACCGCAGGGAAGCAGAAATGCGGGTTGGTATTTTTTTTTTAAAGAAAAGGTCAAAGGGTATGTGGCGCAGAGAAGACTTCACGCAGACTGACGTAGTTGTCGAAAGCCGGGGTCCTGAGAGTAGGCTGCAATTAAAAATGGAATCCACCACGACAGGCACTAACAGATAAGGTCGTTTTAAATTTTATTGCCGCTCGCAAGATTTCCGAGTCCAACTTTTAGTTACCTGCCAGTGTTATTTATGGCTTTCATAAACTTTGCCACCACTACTGCCGCCGCCACCTCCATCAGCAGCCGTCATCGTGACGTCATCCACAGCTTACCTACCATCAACGGTATCCTCTTTGATACCATCACTCAACAAACTGAAGAAAAAAACCACCGACTGAACGAACGTATAAATTAAATTCCTGAATATAAATAGCGATTTCAATTACTTTATTATTATCTTTATTATTATTTTTTTGCTCTTGTCTAAAATTCTTCTGTCGACTGTATTAGTCTCGTGCCACTAGACTGTAAGTATCTCTGTCTCTGAATAAAATAACATTTACACAGATGCCATTTTGTGTAAACATTCCATGTCTTGACAGTGTATCCTCAAGTATGGCGCCTGTGTTACAGTCTAATCTGTATTTACATGTACCCGACTACTGGCTACATCATGGGTACTACAGCAGAGCTGAGTGGTATGCCTAAACAAGATTCCCAGAGTTGCCGTGTGGTGCCCTAGCGATGTCTTCATCGACAAACATCGCCGTGTCTGCTCTAGCATCGCCAGTTGTTGCGACCTCGAGAAAGCATTTGATTAGCGTTTCACAGTGAATGCGCCGTGAAAAAAAAAAAAATCAAAGCAATAGTGCAATTTTTCCTGAGCATGCGCTTGAGCCTCATTCACCCAATTATTAATCATCTTTGTCTAAAAGGGAAACCTGTATTTTAAGTAAGCTCGTTATTCCACTTCCGTGAGTAAATTTGCTGTTGCTAAGCTTTGAGCTATTTAAATGGATTTATTTTTATTGTTGTTGTTTGATGTGCCATATTTTTGTTACGATTGTTTCCGCATTGTGACATCATCTGGCCCGAGAATCACCAACTGATTGAAATCACACTTCACTGTGCTGTGAAATGGCCATAAAAGCGCGCAGCACCTTTACAGACGACATTTACACAGTCACGAGATCCTGCGATATTCCGCGAGATTTTTAGATATACCAAGAGCCGACATCAACATTTAGGACCGAGGTGGTAGTCGAGACCTCCAGTAGGGTGATGACCTTTCTTGGGGTGAGGGGATGGAGGAGTAGAGGGTGTCAAACTGACAGGCGGCAAAAACAAACATGGCCGGATCCTGTCAAAGAGGAAACAGACGAAGTTCCGTTACATTCCTTCCGCAGCAGAACTGACCGCTTGTCAACTTGTACAGATGCTGGAAGAAAAGATACGCACCCCCGAAGACACCCGGATGGAAACGCGAGTAAAAGGGTGTCAGGTGCGATCGCGCAGGAATGCCCCGACACTGCCCCGTGCCCGTGCGCATGTCAGGGCAGACAACGCCAGCTGCTGTGAGAGTTCTTGGTGCTGAGAACCGAAGGACATAGAAAACAAAAATCTTCTTGACCATGATACGGCATGTCTCATCAAACAATGATAGGGACGATGATAACAATGGCAACGACTACGATGATGATGACCATGAGGACCGCAAGGATGGTGTGGGGATGATGTTGATGATGATGATGATAAAATAGTTTTAGTTTAATCCTTGTTACTCCTCGAGGAGAATCTGGCCGCAACAACATCTATGATGATAATAATAAGTGGCAGCGAAACTACCTTAACGACTTCAGTAGTTCTGTTTGCGCGTACGCTGCCTCCTGGCAAGACGTTGAATAGAAGAATGAACAACAACAACAGCTTAACGATCTGCTCGCACGAATTATTTACAGTTTATGAGGTCAAACTTTATTCCAACATCGAGGGTCTCTGTTGCCGACGAAGCAATAACCAGCAGGTCCCTGGAATCAAGGAATGAATCACGAGGTCCGCTACGTTAACGACCGCTCCCGCGCCGCCACGCGTAAACAAACGTTTGTGACGACACAGTGGCGGGCGCTGTCCCAGTCCGGACACACGATCACATCGCCGCCAATGAATGCTGTCATCCGTTAGTCCAATCAGATTTCTTTTATCTTTGACAACCCGAGTTATCCTAATCTCCGCGCACACCGCACAAGTCGTGATAAGTCGAACAAAGTCGAACAAACGGTCTTTGTGTCAACTCTATTTAGTTAATGATGTTCTTAAAACTGTCAGAAGTCACGTGAGACTGGTATACCCGATCTCCTTTGAAACAACATCCTCTACACCCCCCAGCAACCATTCCCCGACGTGGCAGCCATATTGTCAACGGGACAGAAAATGATTCCAGACGTGCACGTCTTCAGCAACATCATAGACACATCATCAAAGACAAGCTTCTAATTATCTCTCAACATCTTTCGTCAGCCTCGTCTAACGTTTCAAAGCATGGCGGGTATAGTTTACAAGATAACGATATTATTGGCAGACATGAAAGCTAGTAACAGTTCTCCTTCGTCTGTCGAACGACTGTCGGAAACGGAAATAATGTTCTTTGATTTCAGCAAAGAGGACGATGGGTGTTTGTACTGGAACCGGAAATTGAGAGAGTTTTATAGTTCCTCGCGTATTTATTCCGATCAGTGATGACCTTTTTACAATCCAGTGCGCGTAGGAATCTGTAGACACACTGATCTGTAGTATATGTAATGCTTGTAATACCTGTAATACTCAGCCATCTCGTCTGAGCGTAACACCATATTTTAACCTCCATTCACGCATCTCCACCTTCCTTCTCTTGTCTGTATATCCAGTTCCATGGGATTCCTTGTTACAGAACCAACTGCCATTTTCAACCCGCCTTGCAAATGTGTCTGGAACTTAAAAAAAAGGAAAGAAAACCCACAAAACTCCAACAAAATCTTTGTCCCGCCCTTCCATCCTTCCTTTTTAAAAACCCATCTTGTTTTTCCTGACTTCAGCAGTTTGCAGCGCACAAAGGTCACGAGGCTTGACGCTGCGCACCCCGCAGTTGTCTCACTCAAGTCTCGCTCAAGTCTCGAGGATGGCAGTTCGCGGGGTGTTGTGTCTCGGAGAGAAAAGCCTCGACAAGCCAACAACATCTCCGATGCTAAGTGCAGTGTAAGCGAGGTCAGGTCGAAACCTGACATCAAAGCCTTCCTAATATTTTCCGCTGTTCCAGTCCTTCGCATGATGACGAGGTGATGTCAGGCGATAATTACGGCTTGCAGGCGATGCCAAAAAACAATTATTTGCGACAAGGCGACGCCGACAGAGGCGGGGAGGGGCGAGTAGAGGGCGCAGGGGGATAGTGGATGGAGTTTACACCGAATGTGTGTGAGAGAGAGAAGGGGTTAATAGCCTATGGCCGTGTCGAAACTAAGGCACATCCCTAAATGTTACCTCCGTGTGAGAAAACACATGAACTTTGACCGACTAGCGTATGGAGTGGGTTGCACATTCTTGTCTACACCGGGTGATCTTGGGATATCTGTTGCTGTCAAACATTACAGGCTTGTACACGTATGCAAGTATGCAGACACTTGAGAAGAATTTTGTACACATTTTTTTTTCGCTCACTCAATCATTATTCAGTCACCTCACACCAACACAAGTTATTCCTCTTTCTTTAATTAAAAAAAATTTCTTTACTTCAACACTATTCCCTTTAGTTCAACACTTCCTATGCGCCTACTTCACAGTTTCTGTCTACTACACACTACTCATCTCTCCTACTTGAATACTTTATTCCATTGAACATGCAGGATGACCTCTAACCTCCCCACATGCTTCTTAGCGTAGTTGAAACTCTCAGCTTAGGGATATTGTTTGCTTGTCTGCTAAAAGCTGATCCAGAACAGCCAGCTCTGAGGACAGGTTTATACAGCGATGCCATGTGACCTCAGGACACGTGTTTCCGCTCTGTATGGATCCCTAGCGCCACCACACGGCCATAGAATGTGTGTTTAGATCGTCACAAAGTTACATATTAACCATGTACGTCCATCTCCCTGTCAACCTCATGCCGCTCGTGGAAATAAAAGGAGCTGTCTGTATATATACACGCACACACAAGAGCAGGCAAGGGGAAATAACTGCGTGTATATTTAGAACGCACGCTGTGTGAACTAAGGGAGATAACATCGGCCGCCATCCTGCACACTGCGAAAGCCACGCGCCGCTTGGACCAAACAGCGGGTCTCTGTGGGTCCGTTTATATGACTCACGAGCTGGCATTCCACGTGATGACCTCTCGTGACCCTGATTTTCTGACAGCCTGGCATCAGCCTCGGGCTGCTGACTCCTAATACGCTCTTGGCGAGTTACTGCGCATGCGCTGTGAGCCGGATTGGACTCTCGACATCCGTAAAGCAGCTGTATCGCAGCCTCCCATCACGGAAGTCCACGAGCTCTACAGCTGCAACTGCGAAAACTCACAGCATGGAGTGAGTAATCCACCCCCAACCTACCCACCCGTCTCACTGGCAAGCCACCATGTCTGAGGACATGACCGCAAAAAGCAAACCAGATCCAATTAATAATAATCATCATCATCGGATATGGTATGTTCTCTGATAACGGGACGTAAACGCGTTTAGTCTATTTTTTGTACAGAAATTACTGATCAGACAGTTAACAGCGAATTGCGCGCCTACCTTTGTAGGAATCAGCAGTGTGATCGTTGTTGCTGTTGGTTGGTACTCGCAAGATATTGCAGGTATTCGGAGGTCAGGATTAATTTGTGGCGACTGTAAGCTGTTGGCACGCGGACAATATTCCGGGTATGTGCACGACCAGGTTGCTGCCACCAAACGTTCCGAGTTGCAAAGTCCTCAGGAACTTCTGGATGCTTCCAGTGCGCGCCGCAACGGCAGCTTTTATAGCTTCTGGAAACAAATCTTCAAAAAAAGTTATGGCGGTCACTGGAGGAAGCTGGAGACAGGGATCTACCCTGCAATTACCCCCGAACTCTCTCTCGGAGTGAGGAGACAGTAGCGGGAGGGTCTCTTGTAGTGGGTCACGGTTGTGAGAGATAGCACATAACAGTTACGGTCCAACGATTGTCAAGAAGCGTTCGGCAATTCCAGGTGGGAGGGCAAGACCGTCTAAGACTACAGCAGTAGGCCTCGAAGACGATTTCAAACAGACGTGTGCCATCAAAAGGTCAGAGGTCACTCTAGAGGGGTCACCTCTTGCTGGGAGAGAGACCTCGGCAGAAAAACTTGATAAGGTGTAATAATTCACTTGAGACAAAGACTGAACAGAACTTCTTTGCATGTCTTCCTCTAAGTAGCAGTTAGAGATGGATGTAAATATAAATAAATGAAGAACTTCTTTATAATGAAACTTCCGTTCAGTTGACAGAGTGAGATGATTAGTACATAAACAAGAGATTTATGTTCGTTGTAAGAAGCACGGTGTGCCCTGTATATGCTGTGTAGATGTGTATGTGTGTGTGTTTGAGTGTATCATGTGTTGTATCAGGTTTCCCAATGTAAACTTTGTAAGAACATAAGCTAATGGGCCTTGTCGGGTTTTCTAACCCAAACTTTAGAGGATGTCGGCCAGTAAGTGTGTGAGGTTATACTGACATAGCATGTTGACTTTTCAGTCTTTTCAACAGAACATGTTATCTACACATTATCTAGGGTCTGGCACCATAAAGGTCGTTACAGTATCTCCGTGTGTTTGTTGATCTGTAACCCTCCTTTATTCAGAAAAATAGTCGGTGTGACATGAGAGGTTTAACGACATTCATGTACATGGCAACATAAACATTTCCCTCACTGTCCTGACAGTCCTGAAGACATTTATCTCAGAGTTTACTTGTACCCTAAGCGAAGCATTAATGCAAGAAAGACACTCAGAAAAAAGACACACAACGAGCATTTTTTAAAAAAGTGGGTGTTAGATAACGCCCTACTTTAAAATAAAATTTCAACAAACACCCTGCAGTGAAAAGCGAAACGCACAGAAGGAAAAAGAAAGAGATGAAGGTCGCTGTAGCCATGGGAGGGAGCAGGGCAACCTCCAGCCCCTGTGGGGCCATGTGCGCACACCATGAGGAGAAAACCCGAAGGACGTTGGAAAAGTCGCTGACTCCTGCTCACCCGGTAGCGACCTCATTACGGGTAGACTGGGAGGAGAGCCAGCGGGGGCTGGAGGGCTGCAACCTACCCCGACATCCACGCTCCACAAACGGAAGCACTTCACTACGGGTGTTTTCCGAACAGAATTTAATGAAAGGGGAAGAGGAAATGGTGAAGGACCTGAGAGGGGGAAACAGAAACCCGTATGAGAAATTGTGAGTATGCGTTCGGGTGTGAATGCTTCTCAAAAAAAAAAAAAAAAGGCCACGTGGCGACTGGGGGTAACACCTGTTGTTATGGAGCCCGCGGGATCTTAGAGGCCGACCGTGCGGTCGAGTGTTTCCATCCCTCCATCCTTCACAAACTTGCTGCTGCAGCACATCCCCCATGGCCTACCCGAGCTGTGTCAAGGATGCGGATGCACCTCCCATGGGCGGGGAAAGGGAGGTGAGAGGAGGGGGGGACCGTTGGTGTCACCCGGCACTTGAAAGCTCAAGGACATGTGCACTTCCTCGCTCTCTCTCTCTCACCCTTTACTCATTTCTGTCTCTTTGCAAGTTTTATTAATCGTTTGTTTGTAGGCTTTTAAGCAGGAATGACGAACATGCTGGGAAAGGAGGGAGAGAGGTAGAGAAATAAAGGGGGGGGGGAGGAGTGATAGAAAGAAGACGGCGAGAGGATGGAGAGACAGGAAGGGTGGATAACTTAGGAAGCAAGGAAAATAAAAAAAGAAGAAAAATGTGCGAAATCTTTTCTGGAGAAATGTCAGTAAAAGGAGCTTGCTCTCCTTGGCACTGAAAGACGAACGAAAGTGTTTTTGCGGAAGGAGACTTTTTCTCTCCTTTTTATATCTCTCCTGCACAGACACAGGCACACAAGTGAACACAAGCTGTGAACACTCGTTGTTAGTGGTCTTTGTATACTTGCAGTGAGGACGGAGGAAGAAGAAGAATACTAATTAGCCTGTAGATACATAAATACTGTTTGTTCCAGCTTGCCAACTCCGCACCACCCTGCCAAGTACGCAAACACCCGGTCCTGACTCGAGTACACCCGGACTGGCACTGGCATCCGGGTGCACTCATTACATGTAACAATGTTTGTAGTTTTTTGAGCTTGCCTCATGTATTGTAACAGCAGATGAGTAAGTACATCTTCTGAGACTTTCTAGTCTATAGCACCTTGGTGGTAAGCACACAATCTTCAACAAAACTCATTTTTCTTTTTTTTATTCCGAACATTTTCAGAGGTAGGAGTTAGGTAACCTTTCGAGCTGCTATGTAAGAATGTCGTGTGTGTGTGTACCCAGACAGAAAAAAAGACATCACATACTCGCTGCGAACTGGTCCGGAAATGTTTGATAAACACCTTCCTTCACCCGGGACTCGAACCTAAGCTCTTTGGAATTCGTTCCTTGGCGCCAGCACCACGTTCCGGTGCTCGATCAGCAAACATTGTAAGCGGCGCAGTCGTTAGCAGACGACCCATCAACACTCGCAACCGTCGTCACGCGAGGATCAGTAAGTGATCTCTCCTGACGACGAACGCGAGCGATAGCATCGTGCAGACAGTTCCGTGGCGAGCGCTCGCCGGGGTCACCTCAGCACCCAGGGTTCGCTTCCTTCACGGGGACGAGTGTTAAAAGCATTATACTCCGTATCTGTGGAAAAACGTGGGAAGGGGAGAGCGTTTAATAATATAAAAGTGAGGATTCTTTTTCTTGCTTTAGCATGACAGGAATGTTTTTCATCTAAGTCATTGCTCTTTACCCTTTCGGTTCTCGCCATTTTTTTTTTCATACCAGCTCGTGACCTTCCTGAGTGCAATCTATATTTATCTGATAAATTCTACCTATGTCTGAAATCGTATAATTTGACTTTGAGATTAAGGCCAGACACCGGTCGAAAAATTGTCAACAATTTTTCATTTTGGCCATTTTCAGATTACTTCATAGTGTCAAAGTTCATATTTTGTTCTATTCACTCGCCAAGTGGTTTTTCATAGAATAATCTAGAAATATGTCTATTTTGTCAATGAAAACATCTACTTCTATCCTATTTACTTTTCCCGAGCGCAGAATTAGCGAGAATAGAGAATGTTTGAGACATAGCAACACACCTCGCCACGTGGGCAACTGTGTCACATCGTATATCGGTCGAAAGGTCAGGACATGAATTTTCAAACAAAGGCTGAGTCAAAACCCTTAGAAGGCCCAAGCTATGATACAAGCTCTTTTCTAGACGACACAAAGGGTCGGAAACTTCCTTATATGGACGCATGCGTAACATACTTTGCATATAGCCAATCAGAATTCACTAATGCCGACCTAGACGGGGTCATAGGGCACACGAACACGCTTCGGCTGTGCTCGGGTATCCCACAAGGCAACTGTCATGGCCTCCGGATGTATATAACAATGGCGACAGCAAGTCAAAGCTAGTTTCTGGGATATTTTCTTTTCTAAGACATTAACGTTAATATTAAATGTTTATTGTGACTGTCAGACGCTCATTTCTTCTCACAATACCACGTGCAAAAAAATAAAAACCACGTGGACATTCTTAGACCGTCGTAGCAGCTAAAAAAAGTAACTTAGTGAACCGAATTCGGCTGTCGAAAACACCGTCAGTCATGTGGTAAGCGAGCTGAAAATAAAGCGAAGTTTTCATTTCTGCTGCAAATCTCGGTAATAATCAGGACTAGATGCGAACATTTACACATTTGAGTGAACTTGCAATGCTAGTTATTTATGTACTTTGTCAGGAATGTAGGGAAACAGAGCTTACATCATTTGCACAGAAAACAAAGGTTGGGTGGGGGTTGGATGGTCTTACTCCAACCAAATGTAACAAACAGAATGTGAAGACAATTATGTATAGCATTCCTAACAAACAATGAAAACTGCTATCTAGTCAAGTTTGAAGCCATTCAGTGTCTAGAGAGCACATCATTGTCAGCCCCCTAAAAGGCCAGACAGCTATAGTGCTTTTCCCAGAAATCTTTGACAGAAAATAAGATACCCCCTAGCCACAAAAATCAACCATCTTTAATCCATGTGACTACAGAGGTAATTCATAAAATAATCCTAGCATACAGAGGAACACAACATGAGCAGCTGCTTAAATTCTGGTGCACCAGTGATGTATCTCTAGATTTCATGAATAGGTTATTCTTTTTCCTATTTGCCCCCAGTGGAGCATAGGGCTGCAAGAATTGGTTATACTCCCCTATAAGCTTTTGAAATAATTTCTTTAGTTGATGTTCATCCCATCACCCTGCAACTGAAGGCTAAGAAAGATGAGAGTGTTTCCTACTAATGCTGCTAACTTCAGTAGATGCTCGCAAAAATTGGAAGCAATATGCGACATCATCACTAAATGTTACACAGCAAAAGACCAAAGATGGCAAAAACCATGAAGCTAGTGGACACTGAACTTCTATATAACTAACTAAACCTATAACTGTGTTGCTCAATGTTTGCAAACACCATTGTTTTATTACTGTGTACTTCTCTGAAGCCTGGTCAGCAGTTGGGTACACAACACAACCATGTTGACTTTTCTAAAAGTGAATAAAATAATTAATTTTATTAGTAATGTTAAAGTTATATGTAGTAACACATTGAAAGATGGTTATATTTTTCATTCAGCAGGTAAATTACATGAAAGGCTTAGAGAAAACAAAGTTACTAAGCTTGATATTTCTGCTCGCGCTTTTTCCGTTCATTGTTTTTGTTACAGTTTGTTTACTTAAAATCCCTATAACTTTATATTTAACATGTGATACAGGCCTAAAATTTGAATGAAGTTTTCTTCATACATATGTAAACATTTCAGTGAGAGCTTTTTTAAAAAATATTTAGTGGTTTAGTAGTTACTAAAGCTTTCACTTTGTTTTCCTTCGCCTTTTCAGTTTCTTGTTTTAGTAAGCTTGTTTAGTTCAAAAGCTTATAACTTTATATTGGCATGTGATACAGGCCTAAAATTGGGTTGAAGTTTTCTTTATTCATATTTAAACATTTCTATGAGAGCTTTTAAAAAAATATTGAGTAGTTTAGAAGTTACTAAGCTTTCAGTTTTTCTTTCCGCGATTTCTCAGTTCCTTGTTTTGGTTAGAGACTGTTTACTTCAAAAGCTAACTCCTTCTTTGTGACAAGAGATATAGATCTGCAATTTGGTTGAGCTTTTCTTCATACAAATTTAAACATTTCTATGATAGATTTTTAAAAATTACTTAGTAGTTTGGTAGTTATACCGTTTTACATCAAAATTTCTTAAAATTTAACACACTTTTTTACAAAAAAAATTATAAAAAAAAAACTAAGAGGAATTCGCAAATTCTTTATCATAGAAATGTAGATCTGTCTTTTAGGTAACTATTTCAAAAAGAATTTCGAGTCTACTCACAAAATTGAAGAAGTTTTTAGCTTTTAAAATTGTTTGTTTTGGCGCCATTTTGGATTGTTTCCATGGCAACCGATAGCGCGACGAGTGCAGTAAAACCATTTTTTGAAACTTCATTCAAGGGCTAAATAGCTGATACAAAAAAATCCGCGCTATCCCATGAAACAAAAAACTTTTTTTTTCGACCGGTGTCTAACCTTAACTAAACTTAACTAATTAATTCATTTTAGCACACAAAGCAGTGTTCCAGAGAAATATTATTACTACAGGTCAAGCAATAGAGATGTTTCTATTAACTCGCTTATCAGTGTTTTATTTTTAGAAAATAAATATAACACTTTTTTCAGGGATTAAAAGTTTCTCACAAACGGAGCAAATGAAAACATTATTGCAATTTCACCACAGAGGTGAGCAAATATTTGCTTTTGTGCTGACAAGATCTTCATTTCAGAATCATGGCTGCGGGTCGCCAAGCAAAGTTAACACAAGTGAAGCTATTTCCTCTGGAGAAACAATTTTAATAAGACAAGAAAATAAAAAGAGGGACGGGGATGTTCTTTCAGTTGTCGGAATGTGGAAATGCGAAAACAAACAACGTAAGGTAAGCACGCGACAGGTGAGCTCTCGACTGTCGGAGACGCGCTTGTGCCAAGAAATGGCGGTTCCTCGCAAAAACTGCGTTGGAAAGGCTGCTTCCGAGACTGGGAAAAATGGTAAAAATATGTGAGTCTGGTGTCTCGAACGACCTCAACAGAAATGCTATTTTACCAACAGACCCTTTCCTGTGGAAAGTGCAAAATTCTGCGACAAAAATAGGTTGGCTTCAGAAAAAAAATAAAAAGCTCAGTGGATGATACTTTAAAGTTTTTCTTCAGGTTTCATAAAAGGTGGTGGCACCGTAACCGGTTAAGAAGCCCCAGAAAATCGCCAGTTTCCTTCACAGGTCTGGGATAAAGTTTAACAAATAACGATAGCTTTCTAACAGAAAAACGCCAAAAAAATAAACTCGGGGTGTGAGGCAACGACATTCAGGTGGCTTTTGAACTCTGTAGTTTTAAAAATCTACCCGCCGGCTGGAGAACTGTTCCTTTGGGTCAAAAAAAAAAAAGGGTTGTTAATTTGTTGTATTTTATCCCGAGCTGCCGCAACCTTTGACCCAGTCAGTGTATCGGTTGGCAAACCCTGAAAGACTCAGTGCGTCTGTATCGCAAAGATAAATAAGAAAATACTTTGTTTGATAAAAAGCCGTGACACTAAAATGTCGTTTTGCTCTTGCTGCGATATACAACCAGAAAGGTCAGAGACAGCAACACCACACTGTTTTGAGTTCACGTGCTCAGGTTGTCGTTGAAGCCGTTTTGAAATCGTAGAGGCACAAAAATTATGATCAACAGGGTTGCCATACAAAAAAAAAGTTGCCAAGCAACACGTGCACGTCACTCAAGATGTCGGCACTCGCCACTGTTTCAAATATATTAGGTGGTGAACATATGTCTTCACCTTGCTGTCATAAATCATTTTCTGAACTGGAATTGTAATTTAAACAAATGTGACTTCTGACTTTCTTTGGACTGTTTATCACATCAGCAACATTCTCAGTCATAACTCATGTTATCGCCTTTGTCATCTGTTGACATCTCATTCTTCTTTTATAACAGTTTACAAACTTTCACATGAAAGTACATATTATTTCCATTCTCAATATTTCTTCCATCAGTTATAGTGTTAGCCTTGTCTAGTCTAACCGAACACCGTTACCCACCTTTTTTTTTTCCAAAATTTGTTTGAATTTCTCGAAGTAAACAATAGTTTATCACAAAGATTATTTGCCCTGTAATTTAAAGCTTTTAATATTGTTTAGGATGTTATGGTTAGCACAGTTTGTAGCCTAATTAATTTACTAACTTCCTTGATGGATTTGCGGGTTTTAATGTTGACTGTAAAAGAAGTTTAAATTTTGACAGATAGCACGCTGCACTGTTTACTCGCCATGCCCTCCGATATTGTTTAGAACCACAACGTGTTTAGAAACAAATATTTATCACATGCACACGACAGCCTGTTATAAACAGAGAGATATTTATTTAATCCCCACGCCAACGAGAAGGTAGGGGAGATAACCGTGGAACGCCAAGTGAGCTCTCCAAACAGGAAACAAGCTTCTGTGTGACTCATACGTCATTTTGAAACGTCACGAATGTCTCATAATTTTCAGACACGTGACAGAGAGCGGAGAGAGAGAAAAAATGAGATAACAGAAGATAATCAGAAGGAAGAAGGATTTAAAAAAAAAAAAAAACAGTTTATGGTTTTGTCCAATCCTGTGCTTCAGCAGTTTTGGCGAAGCGGAACTCTTTCATCTAGGAGGTTTGAAAAAAAGGATGAATCTCTGCCAAGTTTTAGGCTACCCTTTTAAAAGGAAGTACAAAATATTTGAGAAAATGGGGAAAGGAGAGTAGAGTCTTTTAATTTTGTTGTTCTTTTGTTTGTTTTTGTCGTAAAGTGCCGGAATATGTGAACGGAGTAGCAGCCGACACATTCCTCGCCTCCAGTCGGTGAATGAGCTGAGAAAGCTGTGGAAGAGGCTGGAAAACCGCCAGAACATGTTAGCTAACAAAGTAAGTAGCATCAGCAAACAAGTGCACGGGTGTCATCAAGCACCCGGTTGTTTACTTTCTTCTAATATCTTTTCTAATCATTATCTTCTGTCTACCCCCTTGCCCTCCCCCCAGTGTCACTTGACCCCCTCCCCATCCCCGGACACACCTCTATCTCCATTCCCTCCATCCATTGCTTTAGTGGCTCACTCGTTCATTCGCGGTGTCTGTCGCGAAAAGCCAGACCTCGAGCCTCAACAAGACACTGAAGTGAAACCGGATGTTGACTGGAGGAAGGTGAGGTCATCGGGGTCACTGATAGATCCCATGGTGCCTGGTGATTTCTGTCAGCAGAAGCGAAAGGCGAAGCGAAAGGTCCCACAAAGGAGGACAAAGTGATTTAAAGGAAGAAACTTCGACAAAGCAGAAGGAAAGATTACAAGAAACTCTATAAATCAAAGTACATTAACATGACAAACCAAAATGTCGGAATCCGATTACAACGAAGGGGTTGAGAGTGGATGACAACTGAGAAATATTTCTGGCCTTGGTCAAAATGGAGAAGGAAAAATTTCTCGCAGTTTTAACTTCGATAAAATGAATCTAGAATTTCATCTTGAAACCTTACTGAGTTGGCCTCAAGACGAAAACTTTTTTCCTGTCTCTCTCTCTCCATGTGTGTGTAAGAGAGAGACTGTCTTTTTTTTCATTTTTCAAATGACGAGATATCCTCTAGAAATGTGACACTAACAAGAAAGATTATGAAAAACATCAGCCATATTCAAGACACACAAGCTCAAAGGTTGTCTTGAAATCATTCCCGGCCAGGGTGAAGGTTTTTCTCCAGTATTTGGCCGGAGGTCGCCTATCTGCTCGCCAAAACGGAATATAAATAAGGCAAATTTTTAAAGTTCCAGACAGTATCAGTGACAAGGGCCACCGTGTCCATTAAAATGTTATTTTTGGTAAAGCAGACCCTTTATCAAAGTGGGAGCCAGCAGCAACTTACTACCAGCGATAAGGGGACTGCACACGCTGCGGCGGAGTGTAGATAGGGAGGCATCGCAGCGTGGAGTCGTTGCGACTGTTGTCGATGTGTACCTAAACGTTTTAGGAGACGACAGGGTGGATGTCCCAGCAGGCACCGCGAGACAGGACCAAAACATTGCTTTCGTTGATACAGCCAATCGCACGGTTATCTCGGCGAGTTGGGATAGTCTAAATTAGTTGTAATTAACCCTGATTGGTCCAACCCTGTGGGGTCCTGTTAATTAAGCATTCCTCCTTTGCAGCCAACCTTCGTGTGTCAAGAAACGGTTTGTACAGAAGTCGGTTTGCTTGTTTATCTGTCAGTCGTCATTAGGACGATAAAAATAAATATAGAGAACAGTTCTGGAAATGTCGGTATGATGATAGTGTTGTCCTGTCTGTATGTCTGTATACTTGGGTTACAAGCGTAAAAAGCATCGGACATTGAGAAGAGAGATATGCTTACATCATCATCATCATCATCATCATCATCCCGTCGTCGTTGTTGTGCTCATCGTCATGGCCGCCAACATGAAGACATCGCAATGTCCCCCAGTCCAACCCTCCCAAGGAGGAGACCGACACGCATTTTCAGGACCATCTCGGTTGTTTGCTCACCTGACCCCGGATGCTTTGCCGACCTAAGCACGTGATTCGCGTGTGTCTGCAGTTGACCCCACGTACTGAGGGTCAAGACGCTGAAAGTTATGACGTCCTTAAAGTGCTCTCGACAAATACGACTCCCTAAACCTGATCTCTGTCTCTCTATCTCTCTCTCTCTTGGCGTGCATGTGTGCGTACGTGTTGGTCTGTGTGTGTGTGTGAACTTTTTTTTGCGTCTTAAGTCCACGTGGTTGTCTATGGACTGTGCAGAGCGACGACCTCCCCCAGCTCTGGGCCCTGTAGACAGATGTATTACTACGCATGACGGCCTGACGACTGATAGATGACTAATCTGAGTTTCTTGAAGACAGACGTATTGCTGAACACACTGTCTTGAAGACAGATGTATTCCTGAATTTATTGTCTCTGCTGCTCATTCCCACCCTAAAGACAAAAAAAAAAAAAAAAAAAAGAAGAAGAAGAAGAAAAAAAAATTTTCGTCCTAAAAGAGTTACTCCTTGATAAGTGCAGTCGCTAGCGGTAGAGAAATTAAACAAATGTTTAGAGAGCGACAGAAAGAAAAAAAAAAAGCTTGTTAGACACTTAGAACAGTGACGGTTGCCACGGGAAAGTCTGCAGAAAATGATGGTATCTCATTTGTGACGACTGAAATTTGCTGGCTGATGTTGTCAGCTGAGTTTTCTTCTTCTTTTTTTTCTTCTCTTCCACCCCCTATCCCTCTGGCCTTCTGAAACTGATAGCAGCATTTCAAGAATTTGAAAGAAAAACTGAGAAGCACCGACACTATCGATAACCAATTTTTATTTTATTAATTTTCTTTTATAAGTCCAACACTTTGTAAAGACAGAGCTGAAGCACTCGCGCCTTGGTAAGAGTACATCGTGAAAAGTGCATCAGAAAAAAAAACACGAAGGGGAAGAAAGTAAACAAAAGAAGACGACTATATTTTTCTTTTTTTGCGGGTAGGTGGGTGGTTGGGTGGTGGCGGGGGAAGACAGGGCTGTTGACTGTTTTTTTGCCGTTTGTGTTTGCGTTAGATTTCAGCCGTTGACGCTAGGAGCGCTTGTTAGTGTTTACTCTACAGCAGTGTGTAGGTCAGTGTGTAGGTGTGCATAACCGCACAACCGTCAACATCAGGGGTCGCACTACAGGTGAAGTCGTCTCCAATCTTCATCGACACTCTCTGCAGCTGAACACACAACGAGGGGGAGAGACAAGAGGCCGCGAGAGTCGGGTACAGGGGTGTGTGGGGTGGGAGGCTGTGTACTGACCTCACAAGTACGGAAACGTCCCATCACCGTGTTTACCTTCTCGCTATCTCCCTCAGGTTTGTCGTAACAGTAGTGTTTAAAAACACTGGCAGCAGAACTGAATTTTGTTGACTAGTTCCATCCAGGTGGCGCACACCGGGTACGCGATAAAAAGTGGTAAAGGTAGTCCCGCGACCTTAGAGTTTGTAAGGGAGTGAACTGTGAGAAACCCACTTATCTCGCCATGGTGCTCATCTCCTCCCTCATCACTGCTTTACCTTTCCTTGCACACTGCAGAGTGAGGTACCCGTGCCACGGTTAAAGTAAACTGAAGTGTGGAATAAAACAAAGTACGATGCGTCACACGGGTATCGAACCTAGCGCCACCGGGTTGAGATGCCGCTGTGCTGTTCTAAACACTTCGCTACATCAGAAAATGTCTCACCTTACTTTTGCTGTTTGTCTGACAGCTTGAGGAGCTTTCTTCCCGCGTTCACTAAACATCAAACAACAAACACGCGGATAACTTGCAATATAATTCATATTTCTCTCAAGCCAGCAACACTGCAAACTCACACCTGCTTTTATTTTGCACGTGGCGGCAGACGTCATGCACGTGCAGGATGCTGGATAGAGACGGGAGGCAAGTGGAGGAAAAAGAAAGGTGTGAGCATGATCCGGAACAGCGACAACGACAACCTCTACACCACCATCTCTCTCCTTGTCTGTCGTTGGTTGGTTTCCGCCTCGCTGCACTTGACGGATCATGGAAATATTTCTAACAGCCTCCGTCAGTAAAAAGTGATTCGCTCTAAAGCAAAAATCCGCAAAACTAACAGTTCTTATGTCAGCTGAGAAGTGTTGCGCAAGACACACTAACCCTCATTTTTTCTCCATCACTCATTCAGCAGCAACAACTCGCTACTTTGATAGTCTTATCTCGGTTTCCCGTCTTCGGATACAGGGTGGGAAAAGATAGAGTGAGAATGAGAACAAACAAGCCGAACACTTTGTTAAAAACGATTCCTTTAACAAGACTTTGAGAATACTGTTCTGTTTTCGCTGGGGAACCGAGCTGTCGGAATCCACGGATGCGGATGCTGCTACCGGAGATTAAAAAAATACACTCGTGAAACCGCGCCGCCTTCACATCCAGGCGCTTCGCACCCAGTTTGCATGTTCGTTTGTTTTACCCGCCGAAAGGAGGGAAAGGGAGCCGACAGGCACTGGAGAAGACTGTCCGTGAGTCGCTCCGCCGGAAGGAAATGCCGCTTGATGCGAAACATTCTCCGCGCGGTCGGAGATCAGCGCCGCCACACAACGCCGCGTTTGTTCCGCTTGCCGCGCACATCCTTCGCCCCGCGCTGTTGAGTTCTGCTTAGATTACATGCGATACGCTAAAGGGGTGTGAGATTGGGGTAGGTGGTGGTGATGGTGGTGGTAGGAGGGATGGGTTGACGGAGAGCGCGTCGCAGTTGCTGTAACGACTTGTAACAACGGAAAGTCGAGGCACAGCATGTAGATGATGATGACAGAGAACAGCGGAGATGACGAGATGGGCAAACTTGGCGGTAGACCCGGATGTTAAATTGGGGCAGGTTGACATGAATATGTCACAGATACATCATATACACGTAGCAGCGCTTGTCATGAGCATACACCGACGTGGAGACGAGCTGGGTGTGATCAGACATCAAGACTGACAAGGCACACTACATAACAAGCACTACAAACAAACAAAAAATTTAAATGAAAGAAGGTAAAATGAACGAAAAGACAAACAAGCAAAAAATAAACGAAGATACTAATATAAACAAACAAAAAACGAAAAGAAAAAAAGAAATAAAACAAACAAAAGCAACCAAGAACAGAAAGAAAAAAACCCAAAGAACCAAAACAAATACAAAAAAAAAAAAAAAAAAAAAAAACATGAAAGAAAAGAAAATGAAAAAAGAGAAAAAATAAAGACAAGAGAAAAAGAATAAAAGTAACAAAGTGAAAGGGAGTTGTAACTACAAGAATGCAGCACATGTAGCACCGAGACCCGCAGTCAGTTGTACTCTAAGACAAACAACTGTAAGGCGCTAAGATGTAAAGAACTCGCGGCAGCAATTACACTCATCAGCTGGCAATAAAACGACATCCAGATGGCTTCAAAAACAAGCCTGGATGCCGACATCCATTTATTTCTTCTTTTACTTCATACTTTCCGCACACTGGCAGACTAACGGGTGCACGTGGAGTTGCCGACAGGGGCCAGCCCCAGCTCCACCTCTCGTCACGCTCTTGTCCTGACTGTTTACAAACGCGAGAAAATAAAGATGAGGACAAATAAGCAGAAATAAAAATACATTTAGCGGTCTCATGAACTTGTAAACTCTCGCACACCATGCTCGGTGTATGCGCCGCAAACATGTGCACGTGGTGCTCGTGACGTGCGTAGTGCGGCGCATGCGAGATGCTAATAGGGTGAAATCAGCTGCCAGCGCTGGCTTTCTGTCTATCCTGCTCTGAGAACAGTTAAAAATACACACACACAAACAAACCGAATTTCTCTGACAGAAAGCCCCGCTGTTTCAAGGTTAAAGTTAATGAAAGTCCTGAGAGTTCTCTTGAGAATCCGTGGGAAGTGCAATGTCGGGGGTTGGAGGAGAGGAGGTACGTGGAGGTGGGAAGGGGAGAGAAAGAGCAACGGTTGAAGATGGATATGAATTACGACTGTTTAACGAACGCTTCATTTAAAGGAAAACAACTCTCCAGAAACTGTGCCAGAGAAACAATTTTAACTCCACCCCCACCTACCCCTTACTGGGGTAAAAACTTAAAAAAAACCAAACAAAAACAAAAAACAAAACAACAACCGAGAAAGCAAAAATTAAAAGCAATAAAAAATAAATACGAAAACAACATAATTAGCAATGAACAGACTGCCGGTAGGAACCAGAAGACTGCAGCTAAAGAAGATGTGGTCGAGCCAGAGACTGGAGGTCTTGATCCGTCCACCCTGCAGGGAAAGGGTGGCTGAAGGAGAGACTGGGATTATAATTTCGTGTCGTATCTCCACTCACTCTGACGATTTATCCAACTGACCTACACCCTACCCAACCCCTCCTATCCTCCACTCCACTCCAAGCCTCCATCGTCTTTCCATACCGGTTACCTACCTCAGAGAAAGATACTGCTCCACTTTACTTTCCATCGCCGTGACCCCTGACCTTTAAAGTGGGCCCTGAAAGGTGAGCACTCTCACCTTCGATTAGTTTGGATAGAGCGGAGTAACGGGAGACGATTGTGCTGCCATCTATGATGCCGCCTGCTGCGGATACAGGTGCGATGGTATTATTTCTGGCCGCAGTTATCTCCTGATGCAAGTTGTTTGTTGTTCAGAATTAGATACTTCAAAGGATCGTCTTGTAAACCAGATTAGACCTCGGTGTCCTTTTTTTTTTCTTCCTGTGAAAGGTGTCGGCGGTTTGTTGTCGCTCCATTCACATCGCATTTAAAACCCATCGTCTCACTGTGCCCCCGCGTTTACAGAGTCCTGCCGTGCTCCCCTCGCATTAAATACTCCTTTGATGTTAATTTAATTCCGACTGGTCGTTTAAATGTGTATCAAGTTTGCTAAATATTATTTTTAGATTAGCGTAGTTAGTTTGGAAGGATAGTTCGTGAGAAAGATTACATTTTCTCCGAAGAGCTCTCCGCCCTTAATTTTTTTTTTTTTTTTTTTTTTTTTTGGTCGTCAAAGCATCTCCTTCATTCTCGCCTTTCCCTCTCTCTAAGATCAGTTTTTTTTCTTTTTCTCCAGCAGTGAGTCTGATTTTCCGTAAATAGTACAGTGATAGGGTCATCGACATGACCTGTGGAGGGCGTGCACCTCTCTGATGTCAGTGTCAGAGTTTTCACGCCAGAGTTTTTCTGATTTTGCCTCAAACGGAGCGGAAAGCCGACCACACGCGAATGCACAGCAGAGGTTAAAGGTTAGGGTAAGAGGATACGAGAATGAATGGTGTGATAAAAATAATGATGTAGGTAAGGCATAGACAGGGAAATGAAGATTTAGAAAGGTCTCACAATTCATTAAGATAGCGACAGGTAGAGAAGCAAACGGACAGACAAACGTATAAACATAGGTGTCTGCGCACTACTCACTCCTTCTGCTGTTACAACGTTCTCCACGCTCGTGCCCATGTCTGACAACGGAAGTGTGGAGCAAGACGCCATTGAAGAAGTTCAGTCTGTGCTTTTCAGTGACCGTTAATACCGTCGCCCTCGTGCTGGTAGTTCGAGCTCACAAGTAAGTGTGGACTTACAACAATCCTAATTCCACTCCTCAACATGACAATGACCAACTTCCGGTTAGTGACTAAATTTGGAAATGAATCAGCCGCATCTGACATCAACTCCGCGTCCTCTCGGGAAAACAGGACGCAGAACCGTTACATTTAACGGAAACATTATTGGTACTCCGTGTTTTCTCCAAATATGTTGCAGAAAAGATGGAAACAAGTGTACACGCGATCAAGGTATCCGCTGGCTTTGTAGTCTACACAAACACAAACAAATGCTGAAGTTCACACTCGGTCCTCACTCAAGGAGGTCAAAGAACGGTGTCGAGACTTGTTTGAGCGCCGAAGCAGCGCACGCGGTGAGAGGAAGTGAGGCGGAAGAAAGGATGATGAACATCAGCAACATCTGTCCTGTCTCAGCCGCTAGCTGTTGACGGCGCCTTGACGTGGAAGTGAAATTCCCTGACGTGAGAATAACGTCAACATCTGATGACAGGGAACGTCAGTGAGGCCGGTCATCACGTTTATCGTCCTATCGCCACCAAGAGAACTGACGTAGTTATGTGATGTGGCATTGTTCTTGGAAATACAGTTTTTGAGATTTCAAGAGTTGTTGACCCTGGGAGAAACGGAGAGAGAGAGAGGAAGAAAGGAGAGAAGGTAAACAAAAGACAATGAAAACAAAGTATCCCAGACTGACCGAGATTTGGTCACAATGGTAAATACATGCGTCTGCTTATGATGGGAGAGAAATGTGTGTCTAGTTGCATACGTTGTGTGTGCGTACGAATGAACGAACGAACGACAGAGAGCAGAATATGACTTTCATGATAAACTGAGAAGACGAAGTGTATCGCAGGTACCGAGATTCACAGACGATGACAAACACTGAGACTAAAACATGAAAGGTGCCAGTCACTGCCAGACAACTCCAGCTCGTGCCAGACTGTGTGCAAAGATCATTCAAAAGTAGGTTGTTGGAAATAACTTAGTGGCAAGCTCACAAACGCACAGGAAGTTTATTAGCGCGCGCTTCGGGATGTCGGACAATGCACCAAGCTGCTGGTGTCCCACTTCGCACTTCCCTCTACAGACTCTACTCTGTGAAATAACTGTTCTTGAGAAAAAAACTTGAAAGTCATGGGAGAACAAGGCAGTCCGCGACAAATCTGCTAGAGGGTCATGGGAAACATGGGAGACACTGGAGCTGGCTATTCAAAATAAATCACTCTCATTACTTGGTAACATTCACTTCTGCTTCAGTGACCTTTATGTCCTAAACTTAATGGAGACGAGTTTCGAGTAGGGGGTGGGAGGGATGGCGAGAAAGGGAATGACGATGTAATGAACATAGCACTTGAACTCAGACAACAGAAACCGTTAGATGATGACGACATGTGAAATGTAAATTGCCGAGTCTCTGTATACCCAGGGTACGCTAGCACTGAGAGCAAACGAAGGTTAATGTTAACAAATTGTAAACAAGTAAACATATAAATGTACTCTCTCTCTCACACACACAAAATCCCATCGTAACAATCATTTAGTCAATGACGTTGGTAACCTCCCGGGGGTTTAAGCACGTAGAATCTATCAGGACCTAGATACACAGAACAGATACAACATTTTATACCATATATATTTTAAAAAACAGACATATACACACAAAAAGATAAATGGCGAAAGAAACAGGCAGTTGTTACTGTGGAAATGATGTAGCAGCGGTAGTGGTGGTAAAAATAGTGAACGAGTGGTGATGATGTTGGTGGTGTTATTGTTACGTACGTTACAACCAACAGTCGAAGTCCCGTCAGAAACTCCTGAGTTTTGCGGCAACAACTTTTTCACAACTCCAAGTGCAGAACTGGAGGCTGCAGTTCCACTATCATTATCATTAACATGTCGTTAGATAATGTAGCAACTGATGTAGCAATTACTGCTTCAGGTTAAAGAGTAATTCCTTCTGTAAATAGCGAACTTGGCTTGTGACGAATGTGGGAACGGATCATGAATGGACGCGCACGTGCAATCGTAAAAAACCCGTTGTGAGTAGGTAGGATGCACGCCATTGTCTGACGTAGTCTCACCGGATTCTTTACCCAGCCACGGACGTAAGATCTATAAATAGAATCGGAGTTGATGCTGATGAGGCTGGTCCCCCATCAGTGAGCTAATAGCGGGTTGTGAGTTGTGTCTACATGAGTAGACTGCGTGAATGAACTCAGATGGACCACCATCGGTGGACTGAGATATCTTCTCGTTCTTGTCGGTTTTCTTTTAGAACTACAGTTGTAATTATGTTCGACACCAGTTGTGCAGCTCCAGGCTGTGCTGCATGCCAAGTCGACACAAATGTTTGTCAGGTTTTCGCGTGCGAAAGAAGATCAGACACTTGAGACGAGGGAAAAGCTCTTGTAAACCGCTGTGATTGTATCTTCAGCTGAGGAACTTAACTCACATCTCATGATGATAGAGACAGAGGTTTAGGGTGAATTCCATTATTATAATGCATTCTTTTTTTCAGTCGTACACTTCAAAAGCACGCGAGCCTCTCTTGTTTACTGCCGATGTCTATAGCCACTTGGTCCTGTGATTCACTACTTGGGGTTGCATACCCACTTGCATACCCACAATACCCACAATACCTAGCTCCTGACTTCTGGTCCACCTTGCCAACTCCACAGACTGTTCACCCGCACTCAGCAGACTCTTGATTCTGTCAAACACTGGTTTAACAAGAATAAAAAGCCTGAACTCATCTTGATAGCCTCCAAACACCAGTCCCTGTCCACGCCACTCACTTTCTCAAGACCCACCATTAGCCTTTCTCAGTCTGTCAAGAAACCTTCGAGTAATTTCCGACACATCAATGTCTTTCGAGAATCGTGTTAACTCTTCATCTCCACTGATCTCGAACTAAGCAGGATCAGCCGCATTAAATTCTTTAAGTTGCTTCTACCGAACAGCTTATGTCGCCGTTTGTATAGTCCAGACTCGAGTTTTGTCAACAAGGAGTACAAATAAATTACATTAAAATATCCTCATTGCTCCTTTTCTTTTCGGTAGGAAACTGGTGTCTTCAAAATCGTAAATTCAGTATACATTGAGAAATAGATGAAATTTGAACATATTCGTAGCTGCCTTCATCTGAAACCGTTACAAACTGTCATAAACACACACAAACCTTCCTGACAAAACCATCTTTGTATTAGGAAAATATACTGAAACATTATGAAACAACACTCTCAATGTAGGCAACTGTTAATTTAAACTTTTCTGCTTATTTCTATTAGAATAAAAGTGTGTATTAATTACAATTAAGGATTGAATTTTTTCGATATCAAGAAATATTATGCTTCCGTATAGCACAAGAGAAGTTGCTTGACACGGAAGTTGCCTGTGTACAGCGAAAACCTTCCGCGCAACGGAGACGTGTTAGTGCGCGAGTACATCCAGCGACTGAGTCAGTGAGTCAGTGAGTCCAGTCGGCTGTCTGCCTGCTTCTGTAGTCCATTGCAAATGTCAGACGAAAGCTAACGATAATGTAGGACATCTGGGCTTTATCATGTGTGACAATAAATATGACAATAAATATGCCAGCAGGCTTTTGTCATCGCATTAAACACGGACGCTGTTAGTGGCAGCGGTCTCGTGACTGATTTCAATAGACAGCACTGGCTTTGTCACTGAATTACGTGTCAGGCCTCCCAAGCTCAATTCAGTCGCCATGGACACGTGCAAGATCAGTAATCGTGTGCCACATACATATTTATATATACAAACACACGTGAGAGCGCACCCGCGCATGCACTCACACAGAAGCAAACACATATGTACACACATGCACACGCGCAAAACATACATGCACGCACATCCAAAAAGATTCATATACATACATTCGCAAACATAAACGTATGCATACATCAAGACATACGAAAACACGCATTCACGCATGCAAACACAGACACACACACAAACAAGCTTGTTGACGTCTGTCCTTCCGCGAACCTCTGAGTCTATAAATCACTCTAGCTCGGTGTTCAGTGTGTTATTCAATTTCAATGAATTTTTGATCTTGACTTCGCTGTCTGTGTGTAAAGGTGACAGTGTGTGTGTGAGAGAGAGACGAGCTACGAATAATACGTAAGCTCTATTTATAGATCAAGTTGACCTACACCACTCACACAACCTACATGCACAAAATGCATTAATTAAGAGTAGACGAGGCAGCTCTGTATACACTCAACACCAGCTGAGACTTACTGACCCGTCATGCCCAGATAACCTCCATAATTAACCCTCCTAATTACAGAAATTACTGCACAGCTCTGTAATATCAATCATTGCTGCTGATTACAAATTAATATTGCCACGGCTCATCACTTCATGGATTAAATTATGTTAATTAATTCTCCTCCCTCAGGACATGCTGTATCGCAAAACAGTTTTCTCAGCCGCCCATGTGATTCATTCCTGGGTTAATTTTAAAAAATGATTAGATCATGCATTTTGGTCTAAACAGCGCGAGGCTGGAAGCGAGCAGCGCGTGCCCCTGTCTACCGACATTTCCTGGCGTCTAGTCTCTGTTTGTTTACGTCTCGCTGACGTCACACAACTTTGACATCACAACGCGCCTTGTGTCGGCCTTAACCCCCTTAAGGCTATGCTTCCGGCCATGACCACTTCTACAACACAAACTACGCTCATCGACAGGTCAGCAAGGGTCAACCAACACTCTTCTTCTCAGTGATAATCGGGACCAGCCCTGAATATAAAAGAAAACAACGCCTGATGAATTTAAAAACAATAAAAATCGCTTGCTGAAGTGGGGAATGTGAACCAGGCGGTTGAAGGCGTTGTCCAGTGTAAACATGGATGTGTATAGGTGGACTGCTGTCTGTCTGCCGAGACCAACGCTTAGCCTCTCCGCTGCTAGTCTCGGCGAGCCTAAACAAAGAATGTGACTAAACCGGAAGCTTTGTAGCATCATGCCTCGTTTTAGTAGTTAACTGAAAAAATAAATCGTCTGCCAGCAGTCCAGTAATACAAGTTCGTGGTGTAAACCAATAAACTTCCACGAACTGACGTAAATAATTTTTTTGGCACAGTTTACAAATTTTACACCAGGATAGGGCTAACAGTTTTGTTTTTCTTTATCCAGTGCAAAGTATCATGGGATGCAAGCTAAAGTTTATGTGAAGCTTACGTTGTTATTGGCAACAGTCAGCACATTCTCTCAGCAATCATACGGAGTGTATGCAAATTAAACACGCTGCACGTGCAGTGCATGGTGACCTCGGTGACCTGATACTCCTCGTGCGTCACGCTCTGTAGCCGTGCTTCATAAAGAACCGACGTCGCTCGTGACTAAACACAAATTACAGAGATCGTTTACAAACTATCTCACTGTTTAATCCTAGAAGTCTGAGAGCTTTCAAAGTAAAGCCTTGCAGTCCTGCTTCTTATCAAACATATGATATCACGATTGTCGTGTCACATAAATCTTGTCGTTAGCAGTGGTTAGCATGTCACAGTCGCAACTAAAGTAAGTCATCTCCTTCATGTCAATGAACTTTATATCACAACACAATTTACTCATATACCATCGCAGCCATCAATTATAAATTACTGAAAAACGATGCTAGATGACTGACAGTAGTTCAAAAGACGACAATATCTGTTATATATTTAATGTCGTTGTCACCATCTAGCAACTCATTTCTTAACTGACTACACAATTTTTAACATTTTATACTATTTATTTTATTAAGTTTTTGGACTTATCTGCATCTATCTCAACTGCATCTTTCGATAACATGAGACTGAATTTCCAAAAACAAACCAACTAAACGACTTTTAATAAGGCCGAGAGGAAAGTAACACAAGGCCGCTGCAACCTTCCCACAACGGAACAAATACTAAGTAAAAAAAAAAAAAAAAGAAAATTCTGGATTTTTTCATGCGTGTCTGACTGCTGGTTGAGATAAACCTCTGGTGATTTATACAATCGGAACAGAGAGCGTCACGAAAGCACTTTATCTCGACGGTCCTCCAGCTGCCAGCCCCGGGATTAAATGTTGACTGCACTTATCACGCGCATTCTGCACGAGCAGGCGCACGTGTAAACAAACAGCCTGTGTCTCTAATTCACTGACAGGGAGGGGGGTGTTCCAGGGGAGACAATTAATTTTAGCGCGTAACGAAGCTGAAGAGGGCGCTGCTTACTCGCTCCACTGAATCAGATGTTTACTTGTCACCAAATTGTTGTTGTCAGTGCTGCAACATTTAAAAAAAATATGTTTGGGAAGAAATGAGGTTTGATATTGTCCACGATCTGCGTTTGTAAATAAGGGGTGTGTCCATGGGTGTTTCCTGAACTTACAGTCGCTCTTTGTGGTGGCGTGCGACTTTTGCCTGATGAATGAACGAGGGCGAGGTGACATGGCCTGGGGGAGGAGGAGGGAGGAGGAGGGGAGGAAGGTGGGGGACAAGGGGAAGGAGAAGGGGAAGCGGGGATCACGCAAAGGGGTTGGATGTGAATGTGAGAGGTTTCTAAACACATCACGCAGTATTGTGACTGTCATAGTCTCGGATGCCACGTGAACACTCGAGGTGGAAGATGATCTCGGAAATAGGTATTCCCACGCGTGTTCAGCTTTAGCTGCTTAAAACCTCGGCGAAGATTGGACGAAATTTAAACATTTTTAATACAATTATCTACAAGTCATGCTAATTACAGTGACCTTCCTCCCTTCCCTCTCCTCCACCCCCCTGCTGAGAGTGTTTACATCTCGTTTCTAAACTTTTACATTCGCACAACTACTCAAGGTTTACTCCTTGAGGGCAAAAAAATTCCAAGCAAGACATCTCAGTGAAAACAACAATTAACTAAAAATAATCTCACACCCGAAGTAGCTAGGCAAACAAGCTAAGTACAGTGATACCTCGGTTCTCGAACGCCTTGACTTTCGACCAAATCGGTATTCGACCAGGAAATTCGAGAAAATTTTGTCTTGGAATCCGAACAAATATTTGGAACTCGAACATCCGAACGTCCGAGATGAGCCGAGTTGAGCCCAACGGCGTTCATTGGGCCTAGCGCGCCTTGCTTGCGTCATCAGTGTGAGTGCAGAGAGAGAGAGAGTCACGTTTTTGTGGAGAGAGTCACGCTTTGTGTGTACTGTACTGTATTGCAAATTACTGATAAAGTGGTAGCAAATAGAGCAGTTAACATTTTTAATGACAATGTTATGTCCACTTTCCGCAAAATTTTGCAAAGGAGAAAAAAACAGCAAACAATTGACAAATTCTTCCGTAAAGAAATCAGACAAGCAGCTGCATAGCAAGATTCTGATTCTCCTCAGCAAAAGATACAGAGAACAGAAACACCCGAAAAGCAGTTACCCTCTGTTTTTATTGAAGAGGACTCCCCTTCAAAACAATAACCATCCCCCTTCCCTCCTCCCTCCACATTCATTCCCTCCTGCCATAAAGTTTGGTACAGGTACAGTAAATGAAACACAATTTACTGTACTGTACAGTACATTTTATTTTATTTTTTTTGTTTTGTTTTAATAAATACACTTTTATTTCTTATTTCTTGTTGAGACTCATGTTTTTCTACATATTATATACACATTAGGCCAGTAAATAGGCATTTTCTGGGGCTTGGAACGAATTAATCCAGTTTCCATTATTTCCTATGAGTTTCATTGCTTCGGTTCTCGAACAATTTGGTTCTCGACCGTCCTCCCGGAACGAATTATGTTCGAGAACCGAGGTATCACTGTAGTTGACACCCAGGGATGGCGTGCCACCCCGCACTTCCCACTCACCCCGAATGACCAGATACTCGAACTCGGATGTTTCTCTTGTCGTTCTGTCTTTTGCTCACAATTTGTCAGTGAGTGTCTCGGGTGCATCAAAATCTTTCTTGGAAACCGAAGGCGAGGAGAGCAATCTATTTAGGAACATCCGCAAACACAGTGTACGTAACGACTTGATTTTCTTCCGTCTTGCCAGCGATTATTTCTTTTATTATTACATAATTATTTCTAATTTGTTGGTTCCTTGAGTGCTCTTGCTCTCTCTCTTTCTGTCTGTATGCGTGCACATATGTGTGAGTAAGAGAGAGATATATCATAATAAAATATATTTAATGCATAAAACCATAAAAACTCTGCAGATAAAATCATATTACGATCCACGAAACTTAATTTTCTCTGACACCAAGCGAATCCAACGAAAAGACACAATTGTTTTGTGTCCAGTGATATTCAAATAGTCTCCTTTTTCCATTTCTAACACAAAATAAATGAATACACTATAAATCAGATGTAATAACCAAGAAATACTCCACGTGCTGTGGTGGTTGTGGTTGTACACGCGCCAGGATTGGCGAGAAATAAATGGCAGACAGCGAAACCGAGTCAATTGATACCAAAGGTCAAAGTTCAGGAACAGGGAGCTGTGATCCGGAGGGAAGGTTCACGATAATATATTTTGACCCAGACGATCTACTTTCTGGTGTTGGTGGTGTTCGTGGCCGTCTGCCAGTCCTGACGATATCCATCGCGTGAAAGTCGTTCACAAGTCCTTCCATCCAGTTGAAAAAAAAAAATTGAAATAATGTTTAAGTGCATTCTCATAAAGGGTCTTGGACGTCCGTGTGTGAAGGTTTTATACAGGTAGTAAAGCATTTTAGTGACACATCTAGGTTTAGAGCTGACTGAAGATGTTTTTCATATATTTTCTGTTGATTTTATTTGCAGGTGTCTCGTTTCGTGTGAACGCGTTTGAATGCTGGTGTTTCTAGCTAAGAATGTTTCAGATCACTGAGCGACTTTCTCTTTGATCAGTATGTCGTGTAACGGTCTGCCCACCCAGTGCACAGCTGTCCAAACTATCAACTGTTTTTCAAACCTGCGCACGCGCAGTCGCAAGTAACGGTGATCTGAAGGAAGCATAATGGCTAGCAGAGACCACAATCGCTAACACACACACACCACAAATATCTCCCACCCCAGACACCACTGCACCACTTATCACTGCAAGAGACTGAGGAAAGCAGGCTGACAAAGAGAAGAACCTGAGACATGTGAGAGGAAGAAATGTTCACATAAATCTGACGAGATCATCTGATCATCGTCTCCCATCGTCTGTCCGCCCTCGCCAGTCGGTGGCTGGAGACTTGCCGGAGCTTCTGGCAGTTACAGACAATAGTGAGTGAATTCGACTCATCGCACAGCAAGTGTTTGTTCTTTCGGGGAGGAAGATCAATTCTAAAACAGTCCTGGGGTGAAGGTAGTTGTACAGGTGGACCTGCCGAGAACATGTGCCACATGTTGATTGTTGCGACTCCCACCTCCTACTTCCTGCGTCCAACTGTTTCTTGTAGCTTTTCTCCTTAACCGTCAACATTGTCTTGTTTCTCAGAGGAATTTCTGATTTTTAATAGACACGTTGGAGTGCAAGCTGATCATAACATGATTGTTGTTTATTCATAAACAATCTTCGATTTGCGATTCATGAGGGATGACGAACAGTTGAAGGTCGTGAAAATATTATGGTGTGGGATGGGAGAATGTGCTAACCCTAACCCTAACCCTGGGTTAGAGTTTTTCAAATGAATTGTGCCGACTGGGAGCAACTTCTGGCTACACAGTTATCCTCCCATACAGCATTCTATTGAAATTCTGTAGCGCGCGCTCTCTCTCTCAACTTTATTTCTATTTTGCTGCGCATTGTGTCTACGTGTTTTGTGTGTGTGCATATTCATGAAGGTGCATATAATGCCAGCCCTAACAGAAATATTTGCGCCTGTATATTTTAAGTCCGACTAATGCTACAGAAATGTTGTTGTTCCTAGCAGCCCTAAATGTAAACAAGTCCAAACTACCTATGTATGGTGTGTATGTCAAAAGTGCATGAAACTCTGTATGTTTTCGGCATTTAGTGCAACTCCTTCCGAGTTACACTGATCTTCAAACTTGAACATTATCACAGGAGCACAAATAGAGATCTTATCAACAACCTTATTTTGTAATGCTGTGAACTCTTTGTAACCTTTCGTGTGCTTTTCGATATTTGAAAACTGATTGGTCGGAGTTTACTTGGATTCTGGGAAATGAATATCTTGTAATTAGCAAAACCCACTTGCATTTCGATGTTTCTGTAAGTAAAAAGTTTGAGAAAAGAGTGTGTCTTCACTTGTGCATGAATCTAACGCTGCTATTAAGTTATTTCTTGAAATCTGTTTTAAGGGTAACTTAATGTATTTGTACTTCCTGTAACAAAAATGTAACCCTCTTCATCACTTGCACCTTTCTACCAGCTTTTATTTTGACAAATACTAAAAATCGTAATCAGAAACTTGTTCAAAAGCGCTACACATGAATTTTAACGAAGAAAGAGTTCAACAGCACAAACAGACCGCCCTCCGCAATTTTTTTGAACAAACGCTGAAAGCAAGGATGGAGGACGTGGATTGCGAATCAGAGGGAAGAACACGTCCTTGGCATGCAGCACACGCGCCTCTACCTGCCATCAACCGCCATTTGCTGCCTGTAAAGTTAGAGTCTGACCTGCACATCCCCGACACCACGAGAATGCACGATCATCAAGTTCACCTGACGCACAGCATCTTCACACAATGTGCTGCTTCAAACACTTTGCCGCTCGTCCTGTGTAAGCAGGTGTGCGTCACACGTCACACGTCACACGTCGTTAACAGCGTAACGGCCTGCTCACGCTTTCAAACATATCAAGGAGATTTTTTTTGTGCAGTGTGACCCAGAAGTAGGGGAGGGGGAGGAGAAAGGTGAATGGAGGTACGAGAGAGGATGGGGATGGGGAGGCAGGCGGAGGATGGCACGCTGATTACTGTAGGAATGGAGGGGGGGGATGGGGCATCGACGACGAGAGCCACCTGGTGTTAACAGCTTGGCGTTAAGTAGTGCTCACGCCTGCCGCTTGCGTCGCTGTTTAAAGATGGCTGTCAAGATGGCTGCCACGGTGTTCAGATTACGTCACTGCGGCAATCCATTGTGGTTACCTCTCCCTGTACTCCTGCACTGTTTACATCTTCGACAGCAGGGCTTCCTCTGGTTCAGATCCTGCTGTAGTAAGGCTCCAACAGTCCAGACCATATTTTCTGCATTTTCTAACATTTTTAAACTTCTAATTCAGATATTTTTCCCCCACACAATCCATTGATACCTTTCTACTGACAGACTTGACTAAGCAGTTAAGTATTTTTATATAACTCTATTGGCGGATTTGCGCAGTAAAGCGAGAAAAAAAATCTTGAAAACCTTTCAGTTCACTAGGACAGGTGAGGTTCGTCCCAGATTAATGACACAACAGGGCCTACCGAGAGGCATAGGGTCCGCACCACCAAAACAAACAAACCACTCCCTGTGATTTCACTTTCAAGTGACCGGCAAAATGACCGGAGTGTACTCCGCTGTCCCGGATGTATATGTCGCAACGACTCATATGGGGAAGAGGGTGGGAGGCAGAAGGAGGAGAAAAGAGAGAGAGGGGGTGGGGAGGTTACTCTGCCGTTACTCTGACGTCATATTTAAAAGGCGACAACCGACACTCGACTTGAGCACGTGACTAGAGTTGGAGATGCCACTGCTCGTCTCCGAACGCGATGCCTGCGCATGATAAGCGTTGTTGCTAGGCAATCAGCGTATATATGCAGATTTCTGCATCTCAGAGACTCCAACACTCTACTGTTAGCTTGTGGTCTATGGCGAAGTGCGGGATAACAAATGCCGGGCCCTTGGCCTCTTGTGGTTGACCTTTACTGGGGATCACGTGAGCGCTTTCTCTCTCTCTCTCTCAATTTAAAGGAAAACCCAAATACGTGATAATTTTTAAAGGCGTAGGTTTTAGTCCCTTAAAAGATATTTCTTCTCAAAATACGAGCAAAACGGTTTGCTTCTTTGAGCTTTTACTTGGGATTTGGAAAAAGGTTAACCTTTCTTATCCCGTGACATCAGCAAATGTCGGCTTTCTGATTAGGCAATACCTCATTAGCACACACTCAAATGTCTCGCATTAGATGAGGTCTTTGGGGATATTTTGATATACTTCAAATATATTATGCATGTCTTTGGGGATATTTTAATATACTTCAAATATATTATGCATGTCTTTGGGGATATTTTAATATACTTCAAATATATTATGCATGTCTTTGGGGATATTTTAATATACTTCAAATATATTATGCATATGTCTTTTTGACTTCCCCAGACCAGTAAAAAAATACATATGATGATAGGTATGCCGTACTTGTGGGAATATTCCTGTCTTTTTTCATCAGTTCCAACCACAAAATCGACTCAAGGGAAGACCAAATGGTACTCATCGCACTCTACTTCCGGTATCAGGCCCAGCTAATGGCGTGTGACGTGGTTCTCATGGCCGCTACCACAGACGTTTCACCAATTTCTATTTTTGTACCTAAAAAAAAATACTTAAATGAAACTAATTTTATAGATAAAAGTTGAACTGGAGCCAGAATGTCTTCACTTACTACCCCTACACCCCATGTTGAAAGTGGCGTGTTCAGTTCAACGAATATTATCAAGCTGATAGGTAATATTTTTGGCGGTTTCTGCTTTATTCTTTTTATTCTGTATTCTACTTTTGTTTAGCTTGACGACTTCGACAACAACAATGACAGAAAACTAATGTGTCGCTGATCTGCTCACCTCGGAGGTACATGACATGGGAAGAGGGGATTGCGGCTGATTAAAGAAGGTATTAGAGAAGGACCCGGGGCTGGCACAACTGGAGGCCGGTACAAAACCAATTCATTAAAACAAAATTCCAGAAAGTTTCAAGACGAGGCGAGTTCGTGACATTGGTCTTCCATCTGAGGCTCCAGGAAGTCTCTAGTCTAGCTGACATGACCTCACGTGAGATCAGAATTGCACGAGAACCAGATGTTGGATCACATCCGGTGCTACGTCATCTAGATATGTCTAGTTGCCAGGCAACGTCCGATCATCGCTACAGGTCGTCAAGGATGTTTTGTAATCTCGGATGTTGACGGCATCCCGGTGTTATGCTTCAAAGCCGATTCAACATGTATCAGCAAACAAGATTCTGTCACGGCAAGGGTAAATCAAAACGAGTTATCTCCCCTCGTATCGCCGCTTCTCTAGTTTCCGTTTGTCTTACACTCGGTTTGACAAGTGATGAGATGTGTGAGCGCGCATTCGTACACACACACAAGAACTTGTATTACTGGACTGCTGGCAGACGATGTTTTTACAGTTAACTACTAAAACGAGGCAGTTGTGTACAAAACTTCCGGTTTATTCACATTTCAGATTAACTACTAAAACGAGGCAGGAGACTACAAATATCTGTATCTGGGTTTTCTAACAGCAACAATCTCAGTAACAATCGCAACCGTTAGCAACAGACGTTGAGAGAGACACTTCCGCTGCTTTCTGCACGATTAATAATACAAAGACAGCATGGCACAACGATCCTCCAGAAGTCGCTCCTGAGTGAACATCTCAGTTGTTCCTAAGAGAGAGAGGGAAGGAGAGTGCGAGAGATAGAATGTCAGGGAGAGAGAGAGAAATTAATGACAGAAGGGCAATAAAAATGAAAGAGATTTATGTCCGTACCTTGAGTGCGTTTACTGTTTATTGAGGCGACAGCCGCTCCAATGTCACAACACAAAAAGTTGCAAACACAAGGGAGGTAAATGAACACGGGATGACTCAGCTCTTTACAACAATTTAAGAACAAAAGTCAAGAGATTCTCATTCACTCGTTTCCATCAAACACTCGGGAGGACGTCAGGAAGAAACAGCCAGAAACTGGTTCTGAACCTTCAGAATTTTCGTGGCGACCACCAGCAAAGTTTCTGTTGCTGAAGCTGCTAATAAAGTGCATCTCTCGCAACGCTGTCAACGGTCGAGTTGGGTTTTATTCAACAACTTTAATCTTCGTCGTAAAAAACAGACTGGCGCCAGGGAAGTTTTCTTGAACAACACAGTCGACATGAAAGGCACATAAAGGCTTGGTGGGAGGAGGGGATGGGTGAGGGGGAGCTACACGGATACTGCGCATGGGCACTCCCTGTTGGTGTCTCCAAACATCCCCCATCTCCCTTGATGTCTCTTTTTCTCCCTACCTCTCCTTCATATTCTTCGCACACATATGCACAATAAACAAACAAATATACACACCCATATACACGCAACTCTTACGTTTCTCCAACCTGTGAAAACAACTGTCAACACACCTTCTTTCAGTTTGAACGGTGCTTTCTTTCTCCCTAGATATATAAAATTTCAATAAGTCGGGTACAGAAGCTTCACAAGGTGTACTTCTAGTAAACACGATTAATTTTTTTTAACAATCCGACAAGCAGTAGCATCAGTTCTGCCCTCTATAGACTGTATGTCACCAGTGCACTCTACTTGTCTTGTCATGTAGGATGCCACAGTTCTAAGATTTAAAACTGTTATAAATACGCGAATTGCTCTGTATTTTTGTTTAAAATGTTCTAAAAATGAGCTGCGCACTACGTTAAGAAGTATTCTCTAAAACTGTTTTAACTCAAACATTTAAGACCGAACTGTGTCGTGCAGCTGGCCCCTGACTCCCATGGTGTGTGGAAAGACTCCGACAAAATCTCGGACATTTATCTCTGATATGAAACTCTAAAATGAAGTTATGGCACCAAGCCATGACAAGCGACTGTAAAAATGTAGGTTTGGAGGGTGCAGCTGGTCTGCAGCTCCGACATCCAGTTCTGAATGAGGCACTAATATGTCCTGCAAAATATCTGACATGAACCTGAAATCTTCTATGAATGCAGCTCAAACGTGGGGAAAACCTTGAGGGTAAACTAGTGCCTTCACCGCCCACCTCGAGGCAGGGTGTGTTTAGATAACACGACGTTATCCCCAGCAACCACAGGGTTTACCCCGGGTTCACCCACAGAGGGGGAGCGACGCCAGGGTTTGACTTTGCAGGCGAGACAGAGACAGGAGACAGGAATCACTCTAATTAACCAAGTGTTCGACATGCTCGCCTCCTCCTGACACGTCACCTACCGCGGTCAGGATTTCACGCCGGAGTCAGCAGCTACTAACCTCCGTTATTATGACTGTGTATGAGAGGTTGGTGGGGTGGGGAGAGGCGAAAGGAGGGTAGGATGGTGGTGAGAGGAGTGAGGCGGAGCTGGTATAATCTACTCCTGAGTGAAAATAAACACAGACTGAAGGAGGTCACGCAGTACTGATGCAGTCACCAGCCTTCTACCCCAACCTCTCCTTGACGAACGGTTTGCTGCAAGAGTTATGGGCAGAAGGTCTCGCCACCCTGTCATAACACTGGGTGTAACATAATAGCTCACTTACCAGCATATTACCTGTCTACAGATGCTGCAGTTAGTGAGGGTCTGGGGAATGGCGTGCCAACACCCTCCCTGTCAAGCATGGTCTATGTCATACTAAGCAGCTGGTTCAGGTTGAGCCACCTCGTGCTGGCCTCGGTACTTCCAGCTTTTGGCTCTGGCTGTGATGGCATTCCGGGTATCTATGGAAAATTTATCTCCTCACCTCGAGCTGCAGCAATGTATTTTTTCTATACTCCAATCATCATTTAAACTGAATGGAAATCGTAGTCTAAAAATTATAAGGAATCCGAATTGTTTTATGTCATTAACAGAGGTCAATCTTAGAGTCCTTCATGTTTCCGGAACAATCCATGCTAAAGTCCATCAGCACTAAAATGTTATTTGAACTGACTTCGGGAACACCAGGCGGATCAGAAGAGAAAAATGTTGATGCACCCAGTGCACCTCCACATCCTGTAAGAACCTCGCAGGCCAGTCCCACCTTCTCAATCCTCGGCTTGTGGCAGGCCTCACGTTGATGACGTGCGACGCTCACCCGGTCGCGCACTTATCGTCTGTCTCCTTCTCTCTCTCTCCTCGAATGTGCATGTTACTTTTTAATTTTGTTTCGCGGCACTGATTATCCCTCTACCCCAACACACACTGAGGCGCTCTAATGGAGGATGATGGTGATGGAGGGAGTAAGGGATGGAATTTGAGAGACGTAAAGCAGGTTAAAGGGCAAAGCAAGTCAAACGGCAAGTTGGGCTTAGATACTGACTTTCTAAATCATGTCCGGTCAAAATTTTCGGGTTGAAAAACGATCCGTTACTTGCAGTAGCGTTTAAAAAGCTTCGGGCTGAATTATGAAGGCTGCCATGTTTGCAAGGATGCAAAAACAGCCTCGTCCTGCCTCTGAAGCAAGTACAACCTGTCTCAATGTAAGTCATGTCGTAGAAAGTTCATTCATTTTCATGACGGCAGTCTTCTATTGTTGACACACGGAGAAAGTCGGGCCAACAACTGTTTCCACAATGATTCATACACAATCATTCCACATATAAAAGCATGCAGTAACGACAATCAAACTGTATGTTACTGTTTGTAACATTATCCTCTGTCGTGCCAGTATTCGTTCAACTTTTCATCACTGTGATCTTTTCATTGCTGCCTGATCTCCAAATCCAAGATGTCGGCGTTTAGATGACTTCTTCCTATCTACCCACTCACAAGATTGGCAGCTCTCTCCAGCGAGGGTTTACAGACGTCACTCGACACTATGGAGGTCAACTTGAACCGCCTCATACCTGGTTTTTTTAAAGACGCGATTATAAATATATAATTATATATAATATAAACGATCATTTCGCTACCAGAAATTTTGCTTGGACATAATTCGTACCGTCAGTCTCATCTAGCACCTTCCTCCAACTTACCGTTGGTTTCCTTGCCCTTTAAGTGTGCTGCAGCCTTATAGCAGCAAACCAAGCACGCGAGGCTCGTTCACAGCATCTGTCGTAATTCACGCAATATTCGTGTTAAAGACATTATCCGTCATCTTCCTGGAGACTCGGTGCTGACGGGAACATCCGTACTCCAGCAGCCATGTCCTCCCACCCGCTGGGTGGCGTGCACAACCGCATCCAGCACCGGAACTCGCTCCTAGAAAGTTATATTCCTTCCACGATTGACGTTTATACCAAGTCACGAACTGCAGCATCCAATGCTGAACACATTCTGTATATATAAATATATACAAGATAAATAAAGCTTTGGAGATTGATCAAAGATTCCAAATTAGTAGTTTAACATCCATGTCATGTACAACAAGTCAAGAAATCATATAATTACTATAAAAGAATATAAATTACAACACGAGTTACTTTTGCTTGGATAAAAACATTGAACAGTCACGTGTCAGTAAAAGCGAGGAGGGGAAAAGACAGGGTTTTCAAGGTAACTCGATGTTAGTAGTACCGGGGTGTGACAAAACCTGACTCCAAGAGTCAGACAGCGCGAAGAGCTTGAAGGAAGGAGAAACACAGACGACTTCATTCATGTGACAATCAGCTAACGGTACCGATCACCATGGTGACGCAGGGAAGATCTATGAATGGGTGTCGACAGAGGACCGGACAATGGGGAGATGAAGACAAACCCGAGTGGACGGCAAAGATACTGAGTTACAGGGAGCCGAGACTTTAGCGGGTCTGAGGTTGACAGATGCGGGACTGACTTGGATGGACCCGAGAGATGTTCTCTTGGTGTTGTGACAACAACCAGACAGACTTTGGTTGGCCATGACAAGTGGCGGCCGCAGGTACGTCAGTCAAGCTGTCAGGTCAGTCGGGCGAGAAATCCCCTTTGCTGGTCGTGATGGACTGGTTGAGACAGACTGGAGGACAGACTGCTTTTAGCGACTAACATACTGTTGGAGATATATATATATGATGGTTGTTTAGACAGACTGATATTGCTTGTCTAATGTTTCAAGCTTCGGTCCTAGTTTTCTTCGCGAAGCTGTAACTTGTATTGGAAGAGTTGACATTAAAGATAATAAGCTTACCGAGAAAATTACCTTTAAACTACTGACTAACACTGGTGTACCATCTATTAGTGTGGCCACAAAAGTACAGACGGTATTGTACGGTTGTTATCTGCATTGATTACCACATCTCTGTTGCCTTGTCCTCATTTACCCATCGGCATAGCTTTCGCGTCAGGTCAGAGGTCAAGCGCGGCCTCCGACCGCTGCGACCTGCGTTGACACGTTGACCCCAACAGACAGGGAGGAGGAAATGTCAACGCAGCGCTCAGCGATCCCACATCATGATGGACTACCTTCAGGCACGCAACAGTCAATAACATGGAACAGCAACAACAGCATGCAATGTAACGCAGGGCACGTGAGGTGTAACAAAGTGTAACAAAATGTAATGTCGACACACGCAGCATGGAGCGTGCAAGCTTGCACAGTATGACACTGAACCACGCAACAGTGTGAACAAAAAATAAATAAATAAACACGTGTAACAAAGAAACATTCAGTTTTTAACAACGTAATACGTAATGTAAAAACATGGAAATTCCAAGTATGATACTGTAATGCCGAAACACCCTTCGTGTAACTTCTATGTAACGTGGAAGTTCAAAGAAAGTAATGTGAACTAATGAAGCGGACTTGAGCTTTGTCACTAACCCTTCAAAAAAAACCACAAATTAAAACTAAGAAAACTGCTTATTGTGTGTGTGTGCGCGCGCACGCACTCTGTCAATGAAGTTTGCATACGTTCACCAAGTTTGCGAGGCACAGAAGGAAGACTGTCCTGTGCTGCTCACTCAATCAGTCGTCTGCATCATTCACTCAACTGCCGTTCGCACACGCTCAGCTGTCATTCACATTCACACCAGCTGTTCATGGAGAGCCCTGAATGTCATTAACACAGCTAGTCATTGAGTGTCCCTACAGGACGTCTGTCTCTCCTCCCGCGACACGATCGCACGCACAGGGACACATAATAAGCCCACGCACACACATACACATATACACGCCATAAACCCACGTAACACAATAATCTAATCTATAGAGTGCATGGCCTGTATGGATGTGAGCTCTGTACACAAAACACCTCACGAACAAACCGACAGTCAACCATACAAGAAACACAATCACCAAGATAACAACACCATGCACACATAACCACACACACACACGGCAAGCTAACGTTCGCCACTGACCTCATTCTGCGGTTCCTCTGCACTCGTGGGGAGGAACCCTTTAGTCGGGCTTGTCTCCCCTTCCATGATGGTGAAGCGAGGGTAAGAACGGGAGGCAGCTACAACCAGGTTATGAAGCCCAACACCGAGGGTCCCAGCACGTTTCCTCCTCGTGGCAGCGTGAAGTCCGACTACCAACACACACACGCGCGCGCGCGCACGTGCACGAGAGACAGGCTGCAGTCCACACACTCTCCCCCCTGAAGCGTGACTGGTCTAGTCGGCCAGGGGGAGACGGCGTGAGGTTTTGTTTACTCCAGCGCGCGCGCGCACACGGCGCAGGCTACATCGGGGAGTTACGCACAGCACGGCGATGGTCACGTGACCCCCAGAGGGGGTTTCCCCGAGCGCGTGGTGCAGCGGGAGCGAGCTAAAAATAACTCGTGCACCGGCCATCACCTGTGACTAACACCTGCTTGACTCAATCGCTCGACATACTGTTCGGATTTTCACCGATGAACAGGTAAAAATAAATGTTTCTCACCTTGCTGTGGAACTGGAGGCCGTTCATATAATTAATACATAAAACATTCTCTCTCTCTGTGGCCATTTTTCATGATTGCTTCTTGAAGAGTGGGAGGGGGCGTGTTCGTTCTGCAAACGATTTCATCATTATTATTTTTAGGTATGCGTACATTCTCGTCTCAAAGACTATCTCGTTTCCGTTCAGCGACAAAGTTTTAAACTGCTGTGGAGAAAAAGAAGAGAAGTGAAGAATGGTTTTTGTTCTTTCGGAACAAGACCCTCGTAAGACACGATGAGATGACAGCTATTTATAACACTTTAACAATTAACTTGGATGGACAGATAAATAAAAGACAAATGCCCGTTAGAGTGAGAGATAAAGAAAGAGAGAGAGAGTGTGTGTGTGAGAGAGAGAGACGCTTAGATGGACAGATAGATTGATAGACAAATGCCCGACAGAGTGAGAGATAAAGATAGAGAGAGAGTGTGAGAGAGACATGAATAAAAGAAACAAGAGGAGGAATGACAGCCAGTCAATCAAACACACAAACAGTCACTCTCACAAGCATACAAGTAGACCAATCAGTAGACTAATAAGTAGAAGCTGGAAGTTTCCAATTACTCTGTATCGGTTTTCACTATTTCGAGACTTGCGGTGGCGACCTCTGCAAGGTATAGCCGACTATAGGTAATTGGCCACCAATGGCCACTTGAGTCACTGGACACTACTTGACTCTCGTGACGACAGACCGTGAATAAAGACAGCCTCGACTTCACCCCGCCTCCAGCCAAACGACCACCTCACCCACCCCACCCACTCGCGGAGGGAAAGAGCGCTGCAGGAAGTTCAAGCTGTTGGCACCATCTCACCAATGGTAAAGGTCGGCAAGAGAAGCACGGTCGCCAGATTCCACCCACACCATCTTCATCCTGCTGGCCAGACGTTTTCTCGGGTCACCGACGAACGGCACGTGCGCGACTGTCGGCAGGGACTGGAAGACCTCGGCGCTGATGGAGTCTTCATCCCTTGAGTGTCTCGTCTGCTACAGACTAAACACAGGACCAGATGGTGCATCATCTAAAAGTACACACCCAGACTGAAAGTATGACCGGGTGGTAGACTATCATCTTACATGACAGGGTGTCCTACAGACTGTGACAGAAGGCGGTCTGTCATCTACAACTTGCTCCAGATTAACTATCAGAGGTCAAAAGGTTATCGTTGTTCGGTCACTGCAGTCATGTGTTTTGTTTCTCTAGTCGACGACTAAAGATAACATTTTGCAATTTTGTTATTTTAACGCTGATTGCTAATAAAAGATTGTTCTTATCTACATAAATGTAATCATACCTGTCCGTATAACATGCTGAGACAAACTTCCAAAATGAAACCTTGGCTTGCATTGTCTAACGTTACTATAGCAACTTGATACAAGTGATTTAAAAAAAAATTGTTGTTTTGTTTTTTGTTTGTTTGTTACTTCGGTTTTTTCTTGTGTTCTTTGTTTTGTTTGTTCATTGTTTCTTAACTTTATTCTCTCTTTTTTGTCTTTTCACCTTAAATTCTTTTTATTTTCTATTTTATTTTTTTTTAATTTCTTTGACTCTTACGTTTTTTCTCTTGATTTATTCTTTTTTTTCTTCCACTGGTTTGTTAATGTCATCTTACTTTCATATATGAAATCAAGTGGAAGCAAATATACAATTTAAAATTTGAAAGAAAGAATGAAAGTAGTCTGAAGAAATGTGTCCTCGCCCTTGACACGGATGCGGATATGAGGTCTAGCATCCTGTCTGACTGAATGTCGACTTACAGAACTAATCACACTGGCAAGAAAACGGAAATTAATTCATCCGGATTTTCCTCGAGGACAATGAATGAGTATCTATTTCTAGCTCTCACTCTTTCTTTTCGCCATCATCACTTCTAAATTATTGTGTGAGTGTGTGTGCTCGCGGGAGGCCACTCTCAAGGTTTATGTGTTTTTAATGAACTGCGCACTTCGGTGTAGAGTCTGTAGACCCTCCTCCCAGCATCCCACCCCACTAACCCAGTGGGTTGCTGAGGGCTGATACTTTAGACAGAGCATCTCTCCGAGGTACGCAGGGGGCGTGTTTCTGCGCGTGATCCGGATTCTTCAAAATTGTCGAAAAACATTGGTAGACAGGCGTCATCCTACTTACAAACCCGGATGCTTGATTACTCACATATTTATTCTTTCTTTTACTTTCTGAAGTTACTTGTACCAAGCAGTGAAGTCGGTAATTTCCGTCCTGCGCTCGCTATCCGGGATCACGTGACAGCACATGACGAAGGTAGAGCACTTGTCATGAAAGCGACCGTTTCCCTTCCCTCCTATTCCTCTCCCCCACCACTCATCACACCTCTCACCTCTAGACGTGCCGCCTGTGTAACTCCGTGCATCAGGGACCATATCAAAGGACTCACACCCACATCAACATCGCACCACAAACATCGTCAAAGGGACGAGCTCCGAACTTCAAAATGAACATAAACTTATTAAGGGTCTCGAAATTAAAGCCGAGAGCTCAGCAGCTAATCATGGGAAGATAAATTCAGGATGTGAAACTGATGCGTGGGTGAGGAGGGAGAGAGGGAGAGAAGGAGAGAGGGAGAGCAAGAGGGAAGTAACACAATCATAACGGCGCCATGTGAAGAGACACAATCGCGACCCTTGACATACAATTGCAGGAGGCCAACAGTCGGGTTCACGCGCGGAAACAATATAATTATTATTGATAATTGCACGAGGCTCTCGAGTGTTCCCTAGCCGCCATGTTTGTTGATACCGAAGTTCAGTTCATTCTTCACGCCTTTCTTTGGAGGTTTTGTAGGTTTTAATGTTTACCGCCATCATTGACAAATGTTTGGTAAACACTTGAGTGAAATGTAGAGACAACTGCCGACACAAAGCCAGTGGTACACGGGGTGAGTGAGTGCTTGAATGATGGCTGTTTCAGCAACTGATAATGACGAGTGTAATGTGTTTTTAATGTTCAGTCTCCCCCTCTCCTCCAGCCCCCGCTCGCAGATGTAGGTTAATGCGATGCACGCTGTTAATGAACACAGAACATGGCTTTCCTGATTAGTGTTGGGTTTACTGGGTCAAGTTATTACTCGTCACATTATTAACTTCCAGAGAACAAATAAGGTGTTATGATTTATGGCTGAAAAAGACAGATTATAATCCTTGTCTGTGTTTGGTTTGTTTCTAAATATCAGGAGAGTTTAGTGTAGCTTTTAGTGAAAGGGTCATCTCACATACGCCCTCACGTTCAAACCCTGCGTGTGAGCCTATCCCCGTTGACTTGCATGTTTGGTTGAATATACAATATAAATAAATAATATAAACACAATGGCTCATGTTACAAAAGGAACAGTTGCGTTGGGTGTCTCAATTAAATTTTCTCATCATAACCGTTAAGTCAGAAACTATATCATGAAGTTGAGTTAAAGCACAGTTGCGAAGTCCAGAAAAAAATTAAGAGAACCGAGGTGAGAACTGAAACCCACGACCCACGATTCTCAGTATATGTGACAAGCGGGTAGTCGTTGTGCCAGCCAACGCTGACCAACAGAATATAACCGACACGTTAATGAGTAACGTCACACCTCGCACTCTGCCCCCTGGCGCTCCACTGTGGGCACTGCGGCGGAGGCAGTGCAGGCATCCTCCACATCCAGGATGCTGACGTAGCTGGGTGGCCTGCTCCAGTCTCGACAGTTTCCCGACACGACCGACGCCTCCTCCGAACCTGGCGTCTGTAAATTACCCGACGAGGCCAGTGCTTCCTCCCTTCCGGTGTCACACACCATGTATGGCGGGGGAGGCAAACGTGGCGAATAGACGGGTAGGGGGCGCTGCAGAAAGACGCTCGGTACGCGGGTGTCCAACGTCTCCATTAACTCGAAGCTCTCGCCTCTAGACAGCGATGACGTAGACGACAAAGATGATGACGATTCTTCGCCCCTGGAGGCGGAAGACGTCGGGTGACTCGGTGAGTCTGTGAGTGAACTCAAACCTTCTCGCGCTTCTCGCCGAGATTCCGTCATGACATCATCGTACGAGGGCAGCGAGACCACGGGGATATAAATAAGCCTGTCCCCATTGGACAGTTCTTGAACAATGACGTCACCATGTCCGCAAGGCACCGCGGGCCTCAGGAGCAGCGGCTGTGAGGGCGCCACCAGCTCGTCGAAAGAGACGACCACGTCGACGACCGACGCTTGCGCACTGCCACCTATGGTCCGGCTTAGAGTTGGTGTTTGCCGAGACCATTCCGAGCATCTGACCATGCTGGAAGCGTCACGTGACGCGTAGACATGACGTAAAGCCCACGTCGACGCCGCGGGATGTCGGGAATTTCCGGAAACAGCCGCGACTTCCGACATATATCCTTCTAGCAAGACACCACTTTCGTCGTTGGTTTCATCTTGGGAGGACGGCGATGAAACAGGATGCACTACGTAGGACCTGTGGTTGCAGTGTTGTTCAGAACTCGGGTGGTTAACGTCGCTCGTTTGATCGCCGTGAGCGCAACGTAAACCGAGGAACCGCGTCACGTGGCGAAAGTAGCGGCGGTTGAGGTCCTTGAGGGTCTGGCCGTGCTTGAGTGACCAGCGGATGACCATGAGGAACGAGATGAAGAAGATGACGGCTAAGGTGAACCAGACGATGGTGACGACGGACGGGCCTGTTTTCTCCTCGTCATCCAAGCCTGACAATCGCTCGGTTGTTCTCGATGACGTTGCTGGTCGAGCTGAGTGTCTCAGAGTCGTGTTCCCCTGCTCTCCATGGTCTGTACTCCCGACGTCAAGATCCAGAAATTTCTCCTGCGAACACAGGACCGTGCGGTCTGAAAGCAAACAAACAAAAAATGTGAAATTCATTTCCACCCTTTCTGTCCCAAGTTTGATTTCCTCTCGTCTAAGTTTTTCGTGACAGTGTTTTGGAAGATGGGAGTGGCAGGGGACGAAACCAAGCAGACCTCACGCAGAGAGCACTTAGGGTAAACAAGGATACAGGAGAGCTACGCCCCTTTGATATCTTCATTCGCAGCTCATTGATGTTTCGATGGGAAGATAAGCGTCTTGCCGGCTTCTGTGAATCGCCGCTCCAAGAATGTCGGGACAGATTTTCCCATCAACGTTCGCAAAGAGAAAGCTGCTAAATTCACTAGGCGCTCGGTCTACTGGGGTTAAAGGTTGACAGTACCGGCTTTCGGTACCCTAGGGATGATGTAGATATAATATGAGGTCTAATTGACTACTTATACTCGCACGCACACAGACACACACACAAAATTCTTTATGATCTTTATACACTACAGGAGCACGTACACATACGCGCACACATACACATACACTGACACACAAACGTGCAAGCGCTCTCATGATACCTGAAGAAGAAGATAAAGAGACTGATGATGCTAAAGGAAGTAAGAAGTCGTCAGACTTACTGTTCTGTGACAAGGCGATGACTGTGCAGCTGACAATGTAAGTGTCGAGTCCACAGACTACCGAACACACATATCTCTCCTCGTCGAGGCTCTGCTGGCTGAAGAATTCTCACACGGGAGGTAATCCGGAGTGAATTGGTCTGCACTTGATAGCTAACGTTGTCTCCCGTGGAAATTCCAAACTGAAACACAAAATACTTTTATTCAAGCAAGCAGACAAACACAAGCTGAGCATGCGGACACACACACATACACACACATATGAACTTCTTTTATTATGAACTTCATCTATATATCAACTATCTTCTGTAAATAACAACATCGTTGTATTCTTTTCGTCCTTGTGAGCATCCGTACGCGCACCTTCACTGCGGGAGGTCAGGTCAGGTCAGTCCCATGCCCGGTCCGGGCGTAGGGGGGACCGTCCGGCAGCAGCAACAGACAGAATTTTCCTGTCTTGAGCAGATGAGAGCAGGTCTGGCATCTCGCGTTCGTCCATTCTTTAATGGTGACCCAGCTTTCCTCGACGACCACGACGACGGCTCCCTTCGAGGGTTCCTTGTAGGATCGTCTTGACACGGTGACGTGACCGAACCAGGCGAGCTTCGCCTCCGTACGTATACGAGATGAAGCCTGGACTCCTTGCGGCAAGCGTAAGCGTCCAACTGAGACTTGACACGCCTGTGCTTGGTACTGAAGCTGATTTGAGTTGCTTTGGACATTGCGGATGTCCATACCAATGATACGGATCTCTGCTGTACAGCAACCATCTCTATTGGAGTTTCTGGCCGTTCTGACGATGTGCTTGCTGCTGCTGTCGGTGTGAAATAATCATTACTTTGCTTTTTTCTGAGCTTATTTCCATCATAGGCCCTCACTCTTTATATAATGCTTATTGCATCTCTGCATCGCCCTGAACTATCGACCTTAGACGTATGAGTAGTTGACAAATCTTTTTCACAGGCTTTTTCTCCATCTACCAACCCTAGCAAAGGGACATCTTGGAGGTTGACAATTAAGATGATCATTTACCAGACTGACAGAGAAATTGTCTGCTTCCTGTGCACAAAGAAACCCTGTTGTAGCGCGGGATGTCTGGAGGTCAAAGTTCGGGAAGTTTTCACACGCCGGCCATGAATCATCTTTTCTTCGCTCGCTCAGCGTCGATCCGTCACACAGTCGTTACCGACACTCCACAACCGCCAACAACCGCGACAACCGACTCCACGGTAATGAATGAATTTCTCGCCTGGAATAGTTCCAGAGGCCAAACTGCTCGTAGTCACACTCAACGCTCCACAGTAAAGACTGGTAAACCGCTCTGGTAAGCAGACTTCCGTTACGGTCAGACGAGCAGTGGAGTCCATCATCGTGGTGTTTGCTTGACGGATGTGTTCATGGAAAGGCGATGTGATGACAGGAAGCCGTCATTAGAAAAGCTCGTGTTGCGGACGATGATGATGAGGTTGACGTATGGTTGTCGTTTGCTCGGACCCATTGAGGACTAACGGCGGATGCAAGATTGTGAAATAGTCGTTGTAGTGTCTTTGATGTGTTCTAAATGACTACAGCAGGGTAGAAACAAACAAGGGTCTGTTCAGTCGAATGGTGGTGTTGTTGGTGGTGGTGTGAGGTAGGATGGAGAAGACGGTGGTACTGATGATGGCTGAATGAAGTTACTCACTATGGCAATGGAGTGGCGGGTAGAAAACTCAATAGTAAAGTCTTTAAAAAATTGTAGAGTGAGAATATTTAAACTTACGCCGACAAAAATATTTTCCTCTATAGAAAAGAAACAACACACAGAAAAGTGAAAAAATGAATTAAATGAAGTATTGTCAGAAATCATGATGATGTACAGGTAACAGCGTTTAAAAAAAACAAAAAACAAACAACAAATTATAACCCCTTATCAACACTCCTTCCCAATTTTACCTTCTTGCAGAAGACATACATAGTCGCTTAATAGTTGCAGACGTTGGCCTTTGACCTCTAAAAGGCTACCAGTCTCTGTACCTAGGTCACGGATGCTTTTATTCGGGTCAATGGAGATGTAAAGAATGTATCTCATCAAAAGTACCAAAAAATACAACTCTTTTCTTAAAAAAAAACAACAAACAAACAAACAAAAAAAAAAAAAAAACAAAACACACAAACTGAAGCAAAGTAGTTTCTTAAAAATAATTTCCCAGTCACAACATATGTCCATAAATGTAAATTCGAGTGTTCTGTCCCGTCAGATGGACGGACTTACGTGTACCTGGGATGTTTCAGTCACGTCAGACGTACTGATGCCCGTGACGTCACGGACAGGATTGGTGCCGTTGGTGGTGTGACCCACGTGACTGTCCTGCTGTGACCAGTGCGGCCTAGAGCAGGGGCGGGGTGCGCACTTGGCTGCTCCACGTCACACTGAAGTGTCACTGGCCAGGTGTCGGGAGCTGGCACTTCGTACAGGTGAAGCTTGATGTGGTCTTGAGTGTCTAGCCATAGAGGTAACAAATATATTTAAGTTTATTAACTGATTTTGTATATATGACAGGTTGGGGGAGTGTTCGCCGTACTTAAGTGGGTGTATAGGAGAATGAGAGAGAGAGAAAGTGGGGAGAGACAAGGCATCGAACACTCACATCTTACCATAATTTTGGGGATATTTAAGACAACTTAAAGACAATTTAATGCAACTCTCTGCAATGTCAGCCAGAGAACAGAGAGTACACAGCAGATTACACACATGAGTGATGTGACGTGCCTGTAACTCTACAGGAACTTCGGTTCAGTTACATGGCGGCGCTAGAGTAACACGTGAGACGCTGCCCAATATTAATAAATTAGTCTCAACCGTTTTTGTAGTCAGTCACGTGCATGTTTATGAGACAACAATACGATTGGCGCAGCAGTTATGTCCCGACGACGAACTCCCTGCATCCGCCTATCACGTGACCAGACGAAGGTGAGGTCAAGGCCAGGATGAGGATGCAGCACGGACATGCTCCAAGGAGATCGATGGTGATGGGGTTGGTTGGGTGGGAGGCGAGACAAGTTACTTTTGTTACACCTTCGCAAGAACGATAGACTTTTGTTCCTCAGTATATTCTGCGGCTGGCTGCAAAATGTCCCTCCTTCAGTTATTAACCGGCACCAAGATGGAAATCGTCATCATCTTAAGATACGGTTCATTCTCTCGTTATAACATTCAACTATATCATAGAGCACCATGCGATTTACACCCTGGTTACATCTTTCAATCGTATAGCTATACATTACAAACTAAATAATGCTAACATTAAGAAAATAAATGTAAAATAATAATATACAGCTATAACTCGTTGATTTAAAATCGTCCCAAAGAAAAAAAAACCCAACATTCTAAGTATAATGAAAAATCAAATAAATGTAAACAATAAATAACATGCACGATATGGTGTATAATGAGACAGCTTCAACGAACGAGTTCCTCAGGGCAGATTATGTTTTCGCATTTGGAGCGGCGAGAGTGTTGTGAGTGACGACTGGGAGACAGCAAGTGTGACCGAGACGTGCCGAGGCAAAGAGCTTGTTATGACACACCACTGTGATGCACACCACGCAGTAGTAAGACTAGCAGTACCCGAACACAGCAGTAATGTGACGCATACCATTACTGCAAGAGCACAGAAAAAACAGTGTGACGCACCCCTGTGACTGGCAGAATGCACTCGCACGCGTGGCGTCACAAACTACGTGACGTGCATCATGGCGGGAGCACGACAGACAAGCGTGACGTACGCTATGGCTGGTGTGGAGCACATACAAAAATAGCGTGACGTACACTGCGACTGGCCAGGCCAAAGCACACACACACACAAACCGTCATGACATGACAGGTCAGAGCGTGACGTTCCCACCACGAAGCACAGAAAAACAAAACTCCTGGTGATAACAACAGACAAAACAAGGCTCTGTTGACACGGACTTCCATGGCGTCACATGCATCACGGCAGTCTGCACTCCTCTCCCTCGTTCTCTGACATTCTCATGTCACATGCCTCTCTTAATCTTAGTTTTGACTTACGGCCGGTTGCGCTGGCAACGCTGCCCAACGAGACAAGGGTCAACAGAAAGGTCAGCTGCCTCAGCCCCAGGCTGCACGCGCGTCCCATCGCCGCTTGGAGGGAGGAATCCTCCACGTTTTGCTGCAGACGACAGGACCGAAGGAGGCTGCACAAGACACGAGCACGCTGGACGGTTCTGTCCGCGACTAGCATGCACCGCACCGTCACGTGACTCGTCAGGGAGTTCCTTGGAGTGACCTCTACTGTCTTACACTGGAGGTGTGAGGGCGCTGTTGTCATCAGACGGTTCGTAACACCACTTGTTCTCACCTTCTTGTCAAGAACTCGGTTACCTGGCAAGTGGAGTGTTTGTGTGTGTGTCGGGTTGACTGGACCTCAGCCTCAGAATAGATGATTTCCGTGTTTACCTTGTTTTGCTTGTATACTTGACTGCGTGAAATGAGTAAATGTCATCGGGTGTTACAGCAGATAAAAGCATCAACATGTTTGTTTGAACAGCTCGCACACAGGTATCCATAATTATTTTCTTGTCTTGCAGCAGGAACACAACAACAGAGCGAACACACTGTGAGCACGATGAACAGGTAACGAGGAACAGACGGAGGTGTGGTAATTGGGTCTCTGACTATTTATTACACTCTCGACTTCTCCGCTTTCCGCGCAGACACGTGCGTGAGCCCAATATACTTACCTTACCTGGTATACAACATTTGACTCCCCGTGCTGTACTCACAGTTGTCTCTTGGGGAGTGGAAGGCCCTCCGTTGAAGAAATCCTGGAGATGCGTAGCGGTCCATTTTTGTTGATGGCTTCACCTCATCCATCCAGACATGGTGTAGGCATGATGTCGACTGGTCACGTGAACAGTCCCCTGGGTGAGCACGTGTCCTTCCGTCACCTCCAGGCCGAGACTGAACATAACAGGTGTCTAGGGTCGTGACCTGAACGACTTCCACGCCAGTCAGTCTCGAGCATCCTCTGCAGACAAGAGACAGGCATCGGTAAGCTAGAAGACATCAGGGTGAGTCATCACACCGCTAGGTAAACATTGCTGGAGCAGTTTGTATACCAAGACACTTGTTTGGTGACAACTCCACACTCCATGCAGAGACTAGACCAAGCTACTTTCTCACATTCCCTTCACGGTTCTCTTGAAGCGTTTGAGGTTGGTTTGAAGGGAAAGTGCTTCCTCGCCTGAGGTGATTTCGCATTATGATTGGAGAGGGAGGTGGGAAGAAACTGGAGTAACGGTCGGACTTGTAAACAGGTCTCACACAGAGAGTGTTTCGAGACGAGATCTGAACCCACGGCTTCTCTTTGCAAAATGTTGCAACTACTGGAGACATTTTGCCTGAAAGGGAGGTGACCTTATTGTTAATCGTTGCAATATAATTTTAATTACACTAAAAGTATCTTTTGTAGTCACCATTTTAAATACCTGTCGCCATACTTTTTTTCACACTAGATTCGTCATACCCACACACATACTCGGACCATCCTGTTACCAAATGCGACCAAGCACTACCAGCATGACACTCATTCCGGATTTCCACTGCCAATGGCAAATTCTTCATCCCCTCTCCCCCCTTGCCTTACATGATTCACCAGTGATGACACACAGGCCGTGACTGGCACCCGAGGACACTGTCATGCTAAAGGACACAAACCATGTGACGTACACTGTAACTGGCCAGCAGCAAGTTTTGGCGTAAACAACCGGCATAATGTCTGCCTCACACACACACGTACACATATGCATACACTAAAAGCTGCCCCCACACACACACGCACTCATAGTATGGAACACACTAGAAAACAACGTATTACAGGTGACCGTTATAAGATGACGTCACCAGTCAGCCATTGACTGGGTCGCCCGATACATCATCGCTTGTCATCACTGCAGTAAGAGACCCAAGGTTCAAATCTCGTCTCACGAAGCTGTACATGCTTCATGTTAGCAGGTCGGGAGGTTTCAGGTTTCGGAAAGTTCGGTTTCCACCCCTCCTTCCTCATTTATTGTGCAACATCACCGCTAGGTGGTAAGCACTCCAACCAACTACCCGGCCACTTCAATAAAAGGGAGTTGCTTTATGTGGGTTCTCCGTGTTAAGCTTTTAAGGCTATTGCCTTTTCAAAGTAGGCAGGAGTGGTGGGTCCTGTCACCTGCCGCATCTATCCATGTTGGTCCCCACAGCGACAGGTGCCGGTGAAGAGACGACTGGCTGAGCCAACCACTCACAAACTTGTCACTCACTTGTCAAACCACTCACAAACTTGTGATTATTCACAACAAGGATGGTGACTAAGGTAGTGATGGCGGAGACCAGCAGTAGCAGTCACGAACCTTTTTCTTTTTTCTCGATGAATGTGTGCGCGTGTGTGGTTTTTTTTTCTATGTGTTTAGCTTTTCAGGTTATTCCCCCTTCCATTGTTTTGAGGTCAAGGGTTACAGATATACTTAGAGGTTGGAGGGGTAGTTGAGAGGTTTCTAGATTGTGTGTTGACATTGTCTGGAGTATGTTTATTTCAGTTGTTTGTGACCTGTGTGTTTATACTGTGAACTGCTTATGATTAGATACTACGGGATAGTCGGTGTGTTCATACTGTCATGGGTTTGCTGTGTTTCGCTGTATGCTATGCAATCAATGGGGTCAAAAGTGCACAGTCTCCCGGGTCTGTGACGATTACTGATCATTACCCATAATTTGTCACCAAGAGGCTAGCCGGGTGGGAGTACGGAAAAGAAGGTAATAAAAAAAAAAAAAAAAAAAAAAGGGTGTGTTGGGGACGGGATCTGATCTCACGGCTACCGACAACTTATAACTTCAAAGAAAGTCCTTTCCTTGTTGTCCTAACGATGGCGCTGTCAAAGAGGTACTTGGTTTAGAAAAAATCCCGAGACTAAGCTAAACATTTGTGTTTGTCTCACCTACTGGTTGCTAAAGAAAGGAAAGGTGCTGTACTTTGAAACATTGTCTGACGGGAAAAAACAGTTCCAGTCTCGACCCTGGCAGTTCCCCTTCTTCTCAGATTTTATCTCATCGAATGTCTCGCTTCAACAAAGGCTTCATGACCAGCCGGCCAATTTCGGTAAGTGGATTATGAAACTGCTATCTTAGGAAATAACGATGATGATACATTGAGTGGCTAACTGTGAGTGGTTTACTGGCTCTAGGCTCCTAGAAGAGCTTTTTCTTGTCACTGGCCAAGCGAACGTGGAACTGAGAGCTGCTATGAAGTAGTAACCACAAGGCTTTATATCAGTTCATAAGGCTTGATGTAATTTTATATCAGCTGCAGGTAATTCTTTTCCGAACTGAAAAGGACAAAATGAATGTCTCTGCCCTGTGACTTATATGTCCTGCATGTCTCCTTTACAAACATTTCGGAACATCTGACTGCAAAGGTTCGACAGCCACAAACAAATCGCAAACGTCTCACTTTCGAAGAGGCCAACCATCTGTTGATATCATTTTGTTTTAAATCGGAGAGGGAATCAACACTACGATGCCCAAACAATAAGGAAAGTGGAGAAGAGAAGACAGAAGAAGAGGAAAGATACAGGGAGGAGGATACATGGAAAGTGTGGACAGCGCTGGTGTGATTAACTCCCCATGGGGCTTTGAGGAACCGTGAAAAAAATGGACAGAACTGGTGGCGAGGTCACCGTTGGTCAACGAGCATGAAAGCTGGGGGTCACATGACAGTGATTTGTCACTGGCCACCTTACAAACTCAGCTTCATCTCCATGTTCCGGTGAGATGGTCGAGGAACTCGGGAAAATGTGCTTCTGGGGAAGAGATGGAGATGAGAAATGATGTTACAAAACCAGATGCGTAGGTAGAAATAGTAGGTTGCCATGAGAACGCTGTGGTAGGTAGAAGTGGTATTCGAATATTAACGTCTCTGTGGTAGGCCTGTAAGTCCAGATGTAACTGTGCTTTCAACATGATCATAGACTTACAAAATGGTGGAAGCAGCACACACACACACACACACAAACCCACTTATCTTTTTTAGTCTTCTTTGTCCTCCTAGTGCCGCAACCATACCACCCCAGCGGAATCCGGTTCTGGGCCGAGGATCGATCTCCTTGTCTGTCTCCGAACCCTGCGTTTCATCTGTGTGTTTAAGTCCAGAACTTGTCTGGTTAAACTCGGTGTCAAATTGCCAATAAAATCAAATTGTCAACCGTACACTGCAGTCTATGCAAAAACTTATTAAATACATTTTTACTAAAACAAGGATATCGGCCGGCAGCTCTTCCTTGCGATGTAAGTGTAGAAGCAGGACTGAAGTATCGTTGGAAGTCAGAGAAACATTGCAGTGTACTGCTGACGTCAAGCAATGTCTGTAAGACACAATAACAAACACGTTAATGTTTGTACAAAGCCAGGATCGTGTTTTTCACGAGCAAACCGTCGATGTCGCAGTTGAAGATGTGAAATATTTTCACGGTGAGTCCCGTGCTGTGTCCTGGTGACCGTTAGCACGGACACCTCGTGTCGCGTAGTCACTGGGTCAGTGAAACTTATTCTCTCCCTTGTCTTGCTTGTGTCTTGCCGTCCACACAAAGTCCTCGACATTATGGGATAGCAATTGTCATGAACTGTGGAGGACGGCCACCTTGTCACTTATTTCTTGTTGGTGCTTCTTTGTAGGGTACTGTAGTCCGTTTTCGATGTCCTCCATTGACTGGGCAGGCAACTCTGACCACGCGTACAATGATGTCTGGAGGGGAGAGGATCGGGTAGGTTGTTGCCGTCTGTCACTCCGATCTTGTTCACTCCATTGAGTATGACGTGTGTGTTCCTGGCAGTTGGAGGGACCTAGGGGGACAGTAGCAGAGTGTTCGTGGTCCGTCGTGCACTAGTCATCTTCGTTAACAGCAGCCTCGTTGTCGATGACGTCACCGGTTGTGGGGCGTGTGCGTCACGGTTCAGCGGATTTGTTCATTGTTGTAAACGGCGAACTTGACTTCTTCACGAAGTTTAGACACGTGAGTTGGTAACGGCTGTATAGCCTGGTGGCTACCGACAAGGCCTGAAGACTGAAAGGTGGTGTGTTCAAATCTGACAGTGACAAATAAAAGTGAGTGAGTGAGTGAGTGAGTGAGTGAGTGAGTGAGTGAGTGAGTGAGTGAGTGAGTGAGTGAGTGAGTGAGTGAGTGAGTGAGTGAGTGAGTGAGTGAGTGAGTGAGTGAGTGAGTGAGTGAGTGAGTGAGTGAGTGAGTGAGTGAGTGAGTGAGTGAGTGAGTGAGTGAGTGAGTGAGTGAGTGAGTGAGTGAGTGAGTGAGTGAGTGAGTGAGTGAGTGAGTGAGTGAGTGAGTGAGTGAGTGAGTGAGTGAGTGAGTGAGTGAGTGAGTGAGTGAGTGAGTGAGTGAGTGAGTGAGTGAGTGAGTGAGTGAGTGAGTGAGTGAGTGAGTGAGTGAGTGAGTGAGTGAGTGAGTGAGTGAGTGAGTGAGTGAGTGAGTGAGTGAGTGAGTGAGTGAGTGAGTGAGTGAGTGAGTGAGTGAGTGAGTGAGTGAGTGAGTGAGTGAGTGAGTGAGTGAGTGAGTGAGTGAGTGAGTGGTGAGTGAGTGAGTGGTGAGTGAGTGAGTGAGTGAGTGAGTGAGTGAGTGAGTGAGTGAGTGAGTGAGTGAGTGAGTGAGTGAGTGAGTGAGTGAGTGAGTGAGTGAGTGAGTGAGTGATGTGAGTGAGTGAGTGAGTGAGTGAGTGAGTGAGTGAGTGAGTGAGTGAGTGAGTGAGTGAGTGAGTGAGTGAGTGAGTGAGTGAGTGAGTGATGTGAGTGAGTGAGTGAGTGAGTGGTGAGTGAGTGAGTGAGTGAGTGAGTGAGTGAGTGAGTGAGTGAGTTGAGTGAGTGAGTGAGTGAGTGAGTGAGTGAGTGAGTGAGTGAGTGAGTGAGTGAGTGCGAGTGAGTGAGTGAGTGAGTGAGTGAGTGAGTGAGTGAGTGAGTGAGTGAGTGAGTGAGTGAGTGAGTGAGTGAGTGAGTGAGTGAGTGAGTGAGTGAGTGAGTGAGTGAGTGAGTGAGTGAGTGAGTGAGTGAGTGAGTGAGTGAGTGAGTGAGTGAGTGAGTGAGTGAGTGAGTGAGTGAGTGAGTGAGTGAGTGAGTGAGTGAGTGAGTGAGTGAGTGAGTGAGTGAGTGAGTGAGTGAGTGAGTGAGTGAGTGAGTGAGTGAGTGAGTGAGTGAGTGAGTGAGTGAGTGAGTGAGTGAGTGAGTGAGTGAGTGAGTGAGTGAGTGAGTGAGTGAGTGAGTGAGTGAGTGAGTGAGTGAGTGACCCACACACACACGGACTCATAGTATGGAACATTCGCCACTAGAAATTTTGTTAGGTGTTCGCCGAGTTAGGTGTTCGCATGGACTCACAGCACTAATAACAGTCGATTTGTCTACATCAGTGATTCTCCACATACTTCTTGATAGTTTAATATGGCAAAATATCGTCAGTCATGAGCACTTGTAGTGACGATGTTAGTGTGCCTTGCCGACTGGTGACAGCGATCTCGCATGCCACTACACCGGTCAGCGCTAGAATGTTCTCTCGTCTAAAATGAAGTTTGCAATACAGTTTTTAATTCATCCAACACTTCAAACGGGTGCGATCTGTCACCAAACACCCAATTTCGTCTCGACAATCGACGTTGTTGCTAGTAAACACAGTGAAGGCCGCCATTTTTCCTCCCGGATAGCGAGTTACACAGCCCCGGGGCCGCCGATAACTTTATACGCGAGAAGCCAGACCGGACAGCTTCTCCGGGCTCTCGTGCATACGAATTTTTCGCTCCTCTCCACCCGGATGAGCTCTATTACCGATTAGACCCCTTCTCCGGTCTACATGCATACGGGGCCAAGACACTTGTTTGGTGACAACAACTCCACACTCCATGCAGAGACTAGACCAAACTACTTTCTCACATTCCCTTCACGATTCTCTTGAAGAGTCCGAGGTTGGTTTGAAGGGAAAGTGCTTCCTCGCCGAGGTGATTTCACATTATGATTGGAGAGGGAGGTGGGAAGAAACTGGAGTAACGGTCGGACTTGTAAACAGGTCTCACACAGAGAGTGTTTCGAGACGAGATCTGAACCCACGGCTTCTCTTTGCAAAATGTTGCAACTACTACATGTTGCCTGAAATGGAGGTGACCTTATTGTTAATCGTTGCAATATAATTTTAATTACACTAAAAGTATCTTTTGTAGTCACCATTTTAAATATCGTCGCCATAATTTTTTTCACACTAGATTCGTCATACCCACACACATACTCGGACCATCCTGTTACCTAACTGCGACCAAGCACCAGTACATGACACTCATTCCGGATTTCCACTGCCAATGGCATCTTCCTCATCCCCTCTCCCCCCTTGCCTTACATGATTCACCAGTGATGACACACAGGCCGTGACTGGCACCCGAGGACACTGTCATGTGACGTACACTGTAACTGGCCAGCAGCAAGTTTTGGAGTAAACAACCGGCTTAATCTCTGTCACACACACACGTTCACATATGCACACACTAAAAGCTGCCCCCCCTGTCCTGTCACCTGCCGCTTCTATCCATGTTGGTCCCCACAGCGACAGGTGCCGGTCAAGAGACGACTGGCCACTCACAAACTTGTCACTCACTTGTCAAACCACTCACAAACTTGTGATTATTCACAACAAGGATGGTGACTAGGGTAGTGATGGCGGAGAGCAGCAGTAGCAGTCACGAACCTTTTTCTTTTTTCTCGATGAATGTGTGCGTGTGGTTGTTTTTTTTTTCGATGTGTTTAGCTTTTCAGGTTATTCCCCCTTCCATTGTTTTGGGGTCAAGGGTTACAGATATACTTAGAGGTTGGAGGGGTAGTTGAGAGGTTTCTAGATTGTGTGTTGACATTGTCTGGAGTATGTTTATTTCAGTTGTTTGTGACCTGTGTGTTTATACTGTGAACTGCTTATGATTAGATAGTACGGGATAGTCGGTGTGTTCATATTGTCCTGGGGTAGCTGTGTTTCGCTGTATATTATGCAATCAAAAGTGCACAGTGTCCGGGGTCTGTGTGTGTTTTTATCTGTCACCCACCCTCCATTCTACATCCCTCCTCGTCCTTTCACCAACAACACCTGCATGGGCCACGGAGTAGGTCCCTGTAGATATGAGGTTCTCAATGTTATCTTGCCGCCTGCAGATGGCGCTGTTTGCACCATTAGGTCGTTGTCCGCACCTCCTACATCCGGGACATTCCGACGTGACACCCAGCGCCCGAGACTCACGTTCGGTACACGTCCACGAGGACGGCTGTGTGGTTTCTGCTGTAAGTATGGCTGGTTAGCTCTCCCACCTGCTTCTCCTATCGACTTGTGACAGGTAAGGACTGTCATCTTCTTTTCTCTCCTCGGGCTTCCCTCCGACACGGGATAGCCCTTGCGTGTAGGTTAGAAAAGAATGATCATCCCCATGTCCTCGACTTTAACAATCGTAAGACAATATCACACACCCTCGCCCCCCTCCCAACTTTCTGAATAAATTTAAGGACGGTAATGAGTCTGAAGGTGTGTTTAGTGCACGACACGAAGCATGCTTGCAGCAAGATCCCAAGCCTGGTTGTACAGTCAAATCTCCCTACTATGCCACCTACCGGGACCGAGCAAAAGTGGCATAGTAGGGAGAGTGGCATAGTAGAGAGTGTTCGTAAAAACGGCTTTATTTGCTCAAGTTACCCGTCAGTCCAAAGCAGGGGTGGGCAATTAATTTTCCCAAGGGACCGCATGAGACATTGGGATGGTTTTAGAGGGCCGGACTAATATAGTTAACTCAGTTTTACCCAATACTGTATATATAGTATATATACTGGCGGGCGGGCCGGTCAGAGACAGGAGGCCTTTGCCCAGGTCTGGTCCAAAGCTCTCAAGAATCGTCGGCTTCGCTAGCTGTCTCCTCTCATTCTCCCCCTCACCTCTTCATCCTCCACCCCTCCCAACCACATCCGCGCACCTGAATCCTGTCGCTAGTCGACTCCCTCACACCTTCCCTCTGTCACGTGGCTGTCATCCGGCCAGTGACCACCCCCCACATTGCCAGCCTCCACCCTCCCTGTGTGCGTGCTATGTTCCATCCCCACTAACAGCGATGTCCCACACTACCGTACAGTATAATAATCGAGCACTGCGCGGAATTTTACAACTTGTGTCTTGTAACAGTCACAAAAAAGTGGCATAGTAGGGAGAGTAGGGGTGGCATAGTAAATTTTTTTTTACATTGAATTTATAGTCGGGACCGAGCAAAAGTGGCATAATACCGAGAGTGGCATAGTAGAGAGGTGGCATAGTAGGGAGATTTGACTGTATATAGAATAGTTTACATGACCATCATAGATATGAGGAGAATCCGCATGATACGAGTGAAAAAGTTCCTGGTTACAGCTTTCAATGAAATTGTTTATTAAGTAAGAAATTAATTAGCTCTTTTTCTCTGTGTCTTCCCCATTCTGTCTCTATATTGTAAATAAACACTTGGCGATCATTGTTGATGTCACTGACATATAAGCGATGTGTTCTTAATGAAGTGATAAAATCACAATTTAAAGAGGAGAAACAACTATTTTAACATATGTTGGTTGAGGATATTAGGTGCGGTAATCTCAAATTGAACAGCAAAGACATTCCTGCTTGTGCAAGGGAGACAATCATAGAGAACATGTGAACTACAGTATCATTATTACTTCCCTTGCTTTACTCCTGTACAGCATCTGCTTTCTCGGTGTGTGAGAGAGTGAAAAGGGGATTAAAAACCGAGTTTTCCTTTCTCAGTCATTCTGCAATAATAAAAGCCTACACTTAATCCATACATAACCTAAACCTTAATCCTAAACCACAACAAGTTAAATTATATGAAAAAACACACACACACTCACGAAGCGTCTCTTAAACATGAATCCTTAAAATTGCCTGGTGACACTAGACAAAGAGAGAGAAAGAGATTTTGAGATGCATGTGTATGTGTACGAGTGTGTGTTAGCTCATATGTCTGTCTGTGTGTGTGTCTGTGTGAAAGAAAAGAGGAAGAGAGAAATGAGCGTTCTTTATGAACTCTCTAAGTGCATTCCTTCATGCAGACAAATACACGCGCACTAGCTTATTCATCATAAAACCAGCGGTGGTTAAAAAAAAACCAAAACAACAACAACATTAAATGGAGCTCTTCGTTTAAAGAGTTCATGAATGTCATCTTTTCATGTGCAGGGCAGCGTGTCACGAGGGCCGACGTCGCTGTGCAGTTCAACTGTCAGTCAAGATGTCGACGAGGCAGCACGTGGTGGAGTTCTCCAAATACGAGGCGGCCGGAAATGACTTCATCGCCATCAACCGCCTCGCCACCGTCGGTCCACCCCTCACGCCCGCGCAGCTTCTGCGCATGTGCAATCGAAAGACCGGAATCGGAGCCGATGGCGTCATTGAACTGCATGGCAGCCCCGCGCCGGGCTGTCTTTATTCTCTCAACTACTACAACTCGGATGGCAACGAAGGCAGCCTGTGTGGAAACGGTTCGCGGTGCAGCCTGGCGTTCGCCGAGAGGTCGGGATTGGTCGCTCTGACGTCACCGGAACAGGAAGTGACGTTCGAAGCCTGCGACGGTGTTCACTTGGGTGGCATGCTTGCGCCTGGTTCCTATTACGTTACAATACGAGACGTAGAGGAGTCGGGTGTGCGGGTGTTGGGTGGCGACGGCGACAACTTCTTTGTGCACAACGGCTCCCCGCACCACGTCAGATTTGTCGACGACGTCAACGACGTGGACGTGGTGTCGGTTGGGCGACGTCTGCGGTGGGAACTGTACGGACAGGAGGGAGCCAACATCGATTTCGTCACGTGCCAGACGAGTGACCCCTGCGACCTGGACCTGCGCACGTACGAACGTGGTGTGGAGGACGAGACCCTGGCCTGCGGGACGGGCGCGACTGCGTCATCCATGGCGGCGTACCTACGTCATCGTTCGCAGCATGACACCCAGGAGCGTGCGCACGAAAACTCGACCGTGACCACGTGCACGCGGGTGCACGCACGGGGTGGCGACCTCATCGTGTCGTTCATCTATGATGATGGTGTTTTCCGAGATATTCGGCTCTGTGGACCTGTGAACCACGTCTTCGATGGAAGGATTGTTGTATGACCTGTCATTTTTTTTTTTGCGTGAAGGAATGAAAAAGATGGATGAGAACGCAGTGAAGCGTGAATTTCTCGCCGCTTGTTGGAAGGAGGCGCGTGCACTGTAGTGTCTAACATCTATGGCGGCAGAGAAATGAGTGTTTGTGTCCGTCCTAGATGCACTTCTGGGTCGGTCTCTTCCACTTTAACGCTCGTGCGCGTGTTCGGGCGGAAGCAAGGCGCTCTTGATGGTCTCCTGGATGCTCGGGAGGGTGATGACTGAGTACTGGCTAGCTGTTACAGCTGAGACATTATGAGAAAGAAGGGAGTAAAGTTTTCTTTCCACAAACATATTAAAGGTAAGCTGAGCGCAGGATTCAATGAAACGAAGTATGGTCTTCAGTAATTTCTGGCACTGCTGTCCACCTTTGAGGATTCATCAACTTTTATCAATCTTTGTAGCAACAGCTACACTACACCACTGACCACCCTCACATCTCTTCTGTAAAGTGATGCTGAGGAAGCGAGGGAGCCGCAGTCCACATTTCTTTTACCACAGAGTTGTCTGACTTGCTAATAAGTATAAACTGCATAAAGTCCCCTGGACAGCAGTGACAATGCTTCTTTGTCTTTGAGTAATAATTATGGGTTCGATTCTTATTACAGAAAGTTGTTGTTTAAATTTATTTTGTTTGTTCGAGAGGTTTATAATGTTTTAGTTTGTTAGATGAAGATATGCACATCTAGAGGTACAACATATAAATTTGTGTTGCGGCTTTGGTTTAGGGTGAGGGTTCAAACAAGAATGAGTATCCCAGCTGCTTCAGAAAAGTTAAGATGTTAGCCACATCTCTGGGATGTGGGGCAGCCTGCCTTCACTTTTGTGCCGGAGTGTCCACTCGCTGGTTCGACACAACGTCTAACCGACAACCTCATTGCCAGCCTCATCACATTTCATCTTAATTTCTAGTCTCCTCTCGCCTCCCACCTTTAGAAACAAGAACAGAAAGCTCTCAGGTACATTTTCTTTCCTTCTCTAATTCTCTCTTTAGAAATGACGATCGACAATACGAAGCCACAAACATCCTCCGCAACTAATAAAGACACGCGCACAGGCAGCGCCCCCCTGCCAGGCAGGGCCAGTAACTCCCAGCAACGACCAGGTAGCCTCGCTCTCGCCAGCAGCTCGTTACACTGTGTCTGCACGTGGTACTGGGCGTGCTTTAGTTTAGCCACGAGCATGGAGCTGTCAAAGTTAATCGCAAAGTTTAGTTTTTCAACGAGACTGTTACACAGCACGAAGTTTAGCGCATGATCCTCAGTGATCATCGGCACTCCTCATAGTCACTTCAATGAAACTGAATGTGATAACAATCATCATCATCATATCATCATCATCATCATCATCATGACTATTTACTACACACATACCTTTTCCCCATGGAGTTCATAACATTTACAACTTGTCTACACACATTCTAAACACACAGACATGCTTGCAGCGCTTAAATAAACTCAAACACCGAAATAGTTTTCACCAACCAAACTTTTTCATTTTTTCATATTTTGGAAATCCATCAAAGGATAATGTTGAATAACTGTAGGCCTGAGCTACACACTAAACAATGTCGACAATCATTACAACAAAAATAGTGGCCATATTCGAAGAACGCTACGCGCATCAACAGGCGAAATCAAACCGGAAGTGGTCAACCATCAACATGGGGTAAAGGTCACGTTCATACATTAGTCTCCCAAACCGTCCTCAGAGGTCGTGGGCAGCCGACACTAATCAGACTCGTCTGTCCCATCATGTACTCGTATATGTCCTGTCTGTCCCCCTAATGGACGTTCCTTGCTTGTCCCTCAAAATTTACATTATTGTTGTTATTCGCTTAATTTACATTCACGTGGATAGGTTTACTCAAATCTGCAATACCCTTGGTGGGCTGGACGTTATGCACCCTCTTAACGAACTGAGCGCTGATACTAAAAATTGGTCTTCGTGTCAGTGAAGTGACTGGGAGCTCACTGTTGTCAATCCAAACCTACTAACTACTGTCAGTAGCCAAAAAAAAAACAAAAACAAAAACAAAAAACAAACCAAAAGAAAACAAACGACAACAACAAAACAAAAAACAAACAAACGAAACAAAAAACAAACAAACAAAATAAAAAAACCTCATAAATATACACTAATATCAAACTTATTGTGTATTTGTAAGCTAATATTATAAATATTTAATATAAGGTAATATTAAGCGAGTTGTAAGCAAAAACTGATATTTAACAAATTGTAAATAAACACTGCTGTTAAACACATTGTAAATAAACCCTACTATAACATACTGTAAACATACACTTATACTAAACAGCTTATAAATAATCACTAATACAAAAAGTTGTATAAATATATGCTAATATTAAGCAAATTTGTAAATAACACTAATATTAAACAGATTATAAATATTTTTCATCCATAACCCTCGGTTTGATAAAAATAAATATTAAAAAATCTTTCGATTCCCACTGTGGTGGTTTAAATATAATGATGCGGTATTTGTACAAAGCATCCTACAGTAAATGTTACATATATTCTATATATGTATAGAAGAAATAAATTGTTCATAGGGAAATATATTTCAAGACTAAAGATCATTGATGATGTACAAACAAGCAAACAAGCCAAGAGACTTCGTCCATTCATTGCTTTAGTCTCTCATTCTTTCAGATTTGGGAGATCCTGACCTCTGACCTCATGTACAGGAAAGAAGAGTGAGTTCACCTGTCAGCTTCTTAACCTCCTTGTCGAGCGGGTTTTGACTGGGTCAGTAGTTCTCAATATTTTTCTGTCGAGCGACTTTTTATTACTGGATTGAGATTTGCCGTCATTGTGTCTGAGAAACATTAGTGCTGGTTAACATATTTTCACAACTTTAAAACCTTTTTAAAAAGTCAAATCGCCTTGATATGGAAACAGAACTGCACAGACAATCATCAGAATGGAAAGTCAGGCCCAGAACATGCAAGAAAGTCATTTTTTGTTGCACAACATCCGTGAGGTCGGATAGAATGTCTCTCCGCCAAATGTCCTCGCCAACGTTGGCGCTCGTAAAGCTGTTTCTTAACTCGTCCTTTCAGGCAACACGAAGGGGCCGACTGTCCACGTGACCGCTAGAGTAAGGTAACGGTCGTAGATCGATGCTGCACTCATTTATCCGTCTGGCCAGACGACCGGCCACTCTGGAGAGTGGAGAGGTGCAGGTCTGTTGCCTTCAAATTGTCGGAGGTTCGTGTCCTGGAATAGTTCTTTTTCAGTTGTTCTATTGTTAGCAGCTGCTGCTGATGCTGTTGAAGACACCTCTCCAATTTTTCTGATTACGTCCTTGTTATTCTTCTTCCTCCCTCCTCCTCATCCTCCTCTCTCTCTCTCTTCCCGCCCTCATAGTCTCAAGCATTGACTTGTACTGGACTTTCATTCGGTTGATCATTTGAAGATCTGTCCACCATGTCAGTTCGGTCGCAAACATGTCGAATAAAACTCTAAATTGCTTTTAGCTTAATTTGCCAGACAGGAAGGAATCCATTGTCAAACATTGTCAAGACTACGCAGTCGTCTGTATTGGATGCTGTATCACATCGTGCTCTTTCTGCTCACTGCTCAGACATGAAATGAGGGGTCAGCCAAGCGATGACCTTTGGATGTTTACGTCCCTGACCTTTTGTCGCAGCTGGAGGGCAAAAGTTCTGGAATTCAATGAACGTCGCAGGCACCAACGACAGCTGTCCAGCTGCAGACGATGCTAAACAGTCGCTACCCCAGCTCGTGTGGACAAGGCCCATGATAAATTAGTTATATGATGGAAGAGGTGTGTGCCGCCCTCTGAACTGTTTGTCGTGGACTTATCTATCTCTCTATCCATCTTGATTGCCTGCCCACGTGACTGACTGATATTTGTGAGTTCTCACCACGATTCTAAAGCCTTACCCCTGCAGCGACACCTGAAGTCACACAAGGCGTCCTGGTGCAGGGTGGTCATGAAGCAAACTGTACAATCGCAGGACCCCAATCAGTGAGACTAACAGGAGTTGGGACTGAGGTAGGTTGCCAGTCTTCGGTCATTCACAGAAGCACTTGAAAGACCTCCCAGACAACCGGCCAGACGACCTCACAGTTTGACTGATGGGCTATTTCCGCGATGGACAACATCTTCCCCAGGCCCCCTGGACCACAAAATGACGAGGGATATATCAGTTTTCTTGTGGGAATCTCGCCTGCGATGAGGACGAGAGTTCATGGCAGATTGTCTTGCTTGAAGATGCTTGAGTGCTGAGCAGGACTCGTCTGAAATGTAGTAATTCATACTGTGGAGGGAAATCAACTCATATGTTTGTTTATGTTAGTGGGGGAAGTAAATAATGACTTATCGGTAGTGCCAGGTCGTCACGGACTGTAAAGCTAGGGGCTGACTGCCATCAGGTCATCAGGTGCATGTATGAATCAGAAGAATCAGAAAGTAAAGGAAAAATCAGCACCAGAAAGCAAAAGGTGTGGACAGAAAGAATTAGAACCGGGGATACATAATGGGGATGTTTAGAAGTAATGTAAAACTTGAGAGTAATATACATTTCGAGGACAATGTAGACCAAGAAGAAGAGTGTAGAACTAGTAATGGAAATGTAGAGAGCGAGAAATATAGTGAAAATGTACAAGACACGATGAACCACTTACAGTTAGCTGTCTCACGTACGACCACTAGGTTCTATCGATCATTATGGGATGTTTGTAGCAGGAGAAAGAGAGCAGAAAAAGATGAAGTGGATGATGGTGTCATGTGGATAAACACAACATGTAAAGTCGGACCCCATGCAGCGAAGCAGACAACATACATTAGTTTACTGAACGGCGCTCATGAACTTTGACCCTGCTGGGGATCTGTGAAGACAGACACTGTAAGGAGGAGAAATGTAAAATTAGTGATATTCACCTCAAAATGGAGACAAGTGCTGCAAAATGATAGGGAATGGCTCAAAGACAAGAGGGTCTGGATACATGGCGCCAAGGTGACCCACGACTAAGTGGATTGAGCCTCAAGATGGAGGTTAGGGGACTGGAACAGATTGCCAGGGCGGTGGTGGAGGCTGCCAGCTCTTTAGGGACACACCGCTTGGTGTACGCAATCTGCTGATTAACACAACTAAACATGGATGAGTACACTTCAGTTTCTTTATCTCGAGCGACTGTCACCTTTGTTTTCTTTTTGTGTGTTTTAATTAGCTCCCTTTTATCTTGGCGCTTCATGGAGTTCTCTCCCTTCGTTATTTCTCCCGTTTCTTCGCTGTGTCAGAGAAAGACGTTTCCTTTATTGATTTCACTGTTATTTGTTGTTTAGTGAGGTTAAGGCCATTTGTTGTCGGCTTTCTGAGTGGAGAAAAGCCCATTCATTCATATCATGGTTAAAAAGACAGGAAGTGAGAGGTGGTGGAGGAAGAAAGATGCGACAGGGGGAGAGGAGAGAAATAAAGAGTGAGAGAAAGCAAGAGCGAAAGACACAAAAAGCATGTGAACAAATGACGAAATGAAACGTAGTGGAGAAAACCAAAGACGGCCAGTCGAGCATGACTAAAGGTGGCAGGCAAAGAAGTTTGTTAGACAGACCGGAGGGTTAATCTACGGCGGCCATTTTGGCCTCTCCCTGCAATGATCGAAAATGATTACGTGCACTGGGTGGGCTTATCGCCTCTGGCCCCTGGTCTCTTGGCGTGTAAGGCAATTGAAGAAATGTCCTGATTTATTATTGCTTTATTCTTATGTCCCTTTCTTGCTGCGACTGTCACTGCTGCTTATCTCCCCTCTCACCACTCTATTTGTCCTCAACCCACTCCTTCACTCTTTTTCTCTCCTAAAACCCTTCTCTAGTCCATTTCTCATCTTGTATTTTTCTCTGCGTCGCTATAAGCCAGGGATGGTCTCTAGTTCTCTCGTTCTCTCACCACCACAGGTCACGTGAAGACGTAGGGCGAGCGTAACAGATTCGTTTCCGCGCGACGTCAACGTCGTGAGATGGACGCTCTGTTTACGTGCCACGTTCCTGTCGTCTGCTACAATCAGCCGCCGCATGTCAGCACCAGCTGCTGTCACCAGCTTCCAGGCCAAGTAGTCACACCACTACGGGGATGAAGCACGAGCTCCGCACAAACACTGCTCACCTCCCTCCAGTCTCCCTCCCGAGGGGAAAGTAAGACATTCCACAATATGTGGCCAGCTGTTGCCCCGCCCCAACCTGTTAGCCCCGGATGAGGATGAAAAAAGCCAGAATTTCCATCTCCTCTCAGGCCGATGAAAGGACCGATCGTAGCGACGATATAAACAGCGTCAGCTTCTACTGCGTTCCGCCTCGCCGTCACCTCGTTGATCCACTTCCGCCGCGTCACGCGCCGCTCGCGCCGGAAAGACTGGAGTGATGGAGGGGAGAGGTGAAGGGTGAACGTACCGATGTATTTACGGGTGCTTAGCACATCCATGCTCTTGGTTTAAGTGCTCGGAAGCGCGCATGTCTGTGGATGCTGACAATTCTCACTGAGGCGAGCGATATAATCGTTGACGATTGAGGAGAAAGTGTTTACGACCGGAATTCTCTTTCTGTGGCTGGGAGTGAGTGAGCGCTGGACAATAAGAAATGTTTCCCAATCTGAAAGAGTTATTCCCGTCTATCACCATGCACAGACAGTAGATTGTGGGAAATATTAAATAGTGTGAATAATGTCTTAAGAAAATAAAGTGCTTTCTGCGTTTTGTTTTCTCGACCTGCAGCCTCAACCCGTTATCTCGCCAGCACCTCTCGTCGCCATGTGTGGCAGAACGGCTTTCCTTATTCCAACGTTAAGAGATAAAATAATAATAAGTTAATAATTATTATAAGGCGTCCACTCTTGCTTCGGCAATTTGTGAGGCACGTATACAAGCACTCATACACAATGCGCACATGCGCACCTTTATACACACACACACACGCAGACACAAACCCATTCACACCCACCTAACCCCACACTCACACACACACGCGCGCGGACAAAGGAGAAGGGTCATAGCAATGAAAAATAAATGTATATATTCTCTTTATGTCACTGCCTCTGTCCCAGCATTTGTATTGACTGTTGGCGAGATAAAGAACTGGGGCTGTATTCCTTCATCATTCTTTCCTTCAGCCAAAATCAGACTTGTACAAAAATCAGACTTGTACAAGTGTAACGATTTCTTCTGTTTTGCCTTAAATGTCAGGGAGGTTAAAAAAAGCTTTAAAATGCAGTGATGTCAGAGTGTTAATACAGTCAATCCTGATAATCCCGCAGATCCTGTTGACCTTTAAACTGTAATCCACTTCTCCCACCTCCTTGTTCCTCAAGACATGTCTCATTTATCTTTAATACACCGACAGAGGACTTGCAGCACCAGGGTCGCCAGTGGTGTAACTGTAAGTGCTGTGAACACCACTATCAAGTGCACCAGGGTCATCAGTGATGTCATTCTAGCACCGAAGAACTCAACCATAAGTGTAGGATTAAAAAAAAAAACAACAACAACAACAACAACAAAAAAAACCGTGATATCTCACATGTGGATCAGATATCCCACTCCCCAAAAACAAACAAAACCAACAAAAAAAAACAAAAACAAAAAAACAAAAAAAAACCAAAACAAACAAAACAAAAACAAAAAACAAGAAAAAAACCAAAAAAGAAAACAAAAACCAAACAAAACAAAAACAAACAAACAAACAAACAAAACAAAAACAAAACAAACCTCAGATGTCCTAAGAAATTCAAACAGTGAAAACCAGCTGTGTTCTGCAGGCGGCAAGCGGCACGCGGCAGGCGGCACAGACAGCGGCGGGCCTGCGTCAGACCGTAACTACAGCAGCACAGCAAGCACGCGAGTCTGGCCGCTAACAGCAGCGTTCGGCAGCCAGCCTGAGCCCCTTTCACGCCCAGAAGCCCGGCACGTGCATGTTTGTGCGCGTGCATCACGTTGTGTCTGCCACCCGCCACTGCAGGCCCGAACCATGGACGTCGGCGGCGTGTGGGCCTTGCGGGCTGTGAGCTTGATGGGGCTGTCGTCCGCCTTCTACACCTTTCATTATCTTTGTTTTGGACTGTGTGCCACGTAAAACATCTATATACATAAATAAAACTTTAACGGAAATAAAAGAAAAAAAAAACTAATCCGAATCTGGACCACGATGTGCGTGCGTGTGTGTGTAGCGACACGAGTAATTAGAAATTTGGAGAGGCGAATTTCGACAGGAGTGATAAATTCTGTAAGGAGACATTGATGTGAAGCTGTATCACCACGCTGGACAGCAGGACAGTAAGTATAATGGCGTATTGATACATGTGATTGTGTACAAATAATTAAGGACAGGACTGCTTGTAAACTTTATTTACTTTGTGTACAGCAACAGATCATTAAGTAATAACAAACAAAGCGTTTCACCATTTCATGCGGTAACTTAATCATTTAGTAAAGAAAAATATAGCGTTTCATCATGTTATGTACTAACATGATGATGTAATAAATAAAGAATAAATAAATAAATAAAGAATACAGTATTTCATCCTTACATACTGTCAAAGGTGAAAGTAAAGTTGTCCCCTAACTTCTCTTACGTTGTTGGGGGGTGAGGGTGGGATCCATCTCCTCTTCCTCGTTGCCTTCTCTTCCCCAACCCTTCACAGAGTGAGCTGAGTCGATTAGGTAAGGTTTGCTGCGTCACACGGGTATCGAACCAGCGCCTCGGATGCCAATGCTCCCCCTATAAAGTATTGCAGTTCGCTCTCGTTCTCTTTCTCTTTTTCTTTCACGCGCTCGAGCGAATTTTCTGACTTCAAGCGCATGCGTAACCATTCGCCTGTGATCTGAGTTTGTCAAAGTGCGTGGAGTGATGTTACATCCTTCGCCATTGCAGCAAGGTTCTACATATTCCTCATTTTGCGTACTACTCATTCTGCGACCTCCTTATTCTATCATGTACGGTTCCATTAGTGAAAGGCCAAGACAGGAACATGGTTCCACGAGCTAGTCACGGGAATACAATCGGGTTTGTTTAAGGACAGGCTACAACAGGATCCAGTTCCAGGAGACAGACACGAGAGAAGGATGCCATTCCATTGTGTACAAGATGAGATCAAATTAGAGTTTTGTTAGATAAGAGAAAAGAGTTCCCCATCTGCGGAGGGATCTGTACAAATAAACCGACATAATGCTCTTATGCCTTACTCTGCCTTGAAATGAAACTGAGTGAATTATCCCAGTAAAATGTACCAAAATAAAGTGCTTAGCTACAGTTGCCTTTTGAATAATATAATAAATGACATTACAAATAAATTTTATCAATTGCTCGAATTGGGTGTTAGAAATAGTTAGTGGTGTTTATTTTAGTGTACGTTACTTCACTGAGTCTGGTTCACCAAATAAACCAGTCAAACTGAATGTCTCTTCTTCTGTTTTAGCATGTTTCTTTTCCCTTTCTTTTATTTCTCTCTTGTTTCAAATATGAAAACACACAACATCTCAAACATACCCACACACACACACATAGATTCATTAATGGTCTCTTCCTCGCTTATCATCCCAATGCCCTCCATCCATCCGCCCGACATAAACGATGAGAGGATGACGATATAAACATATGATTCATAACCAGAAGTACCTTAAGGGAAAGTCCCTTCTGACTCAAAGTGTGGCGACAGGCGGGGCTGGTGAGATAAGTAGTTGCGAGTCTCTATCTCGATGCCAAATGGTGAGCACATCAGAAAGTCTAGAGAAGAAAGCGAGGAACACAGACCGACTTTCGCTTGTGTGACTTGCTCGCTTTTTGAGATTCATAGGTTGGCACGTGAGTTAAAATATATCGGAGACAATTTCAACCAGATTGGAATCAATCAAACTTGTTGTCTGGATTCCTTCTGCATTGTTTGACTTTTGAAGCCATCCCAGCAGGAGTAAATAAACGAGAATAAACGAGGCTACTCCATTCTTAATACTCTCTCTATATATATCAAGCAGAGTGTGATGATGATGATGATGATTTTTCATATTTACTTTCTGCATCTTAGATGTTACCGGTGACTCCAAATGTCAGGGAGGGTCCCAGAACTGGGGAATAAGGGGAGCCAGTTTCATGAAGCGAAACAAACTTTGACAGTGTTGTTATTTGAGAGGGTATCACTGAGAGAAACCGAAATAGAGAGACAGAGGAAGTGTCTGACGAGGGGAACGTGTAAACACCTCAGTAGTTTTTATCTCCTCCTTCGCTACAAACAGTCAACGTACTTACTCCCCTCCCCGATTCCTTTGATCTGCTTCGCTGACAATCACCATTTGTACCCCGGGTACTTCCTGATATAAATATCATTAACAGTGGAGCCAGACGCGGTGTCCTTTTCAGCTGGAAGTATAAAGACCATCGCGTCACGTGATCTCAGCTACACACACCCGTAACAACCTGCTTGGAACTGACTCCGGGTACAAAGGGAAGTGTAGATTCCTACCCCACTGACCCCCAGAAAATAAAACCCAAACGATGAATGGGATGATCACTCCTTATCAGATCGCTCGATGTTTCACTATATCGCGAAGATTAAAGGGCTGTCCCTCTGGGTGCTTTTGATTCTCCTTTTGCCCTTTAACCTTTCACCTTTTCTTGAGCGTTTAACGGATGCACGAGCTCGAGTCCCAGAAAGCGACTGCCTAACAATCTTTTATCTGATGGCTGAATGAGAGAGTGAGTGAGTGAGCGCGTGAGTGTGTACGTGGGTTAGTCTTAGCTACAATAAACTAGAAGCTTGTTTCTCTCTGTCTGTTTGTCTGTCATTTAGTTTTTTCTTTACCTTCCCACATTCATCATCCTTCGCATGTTTGTGAGCCTCCTTTTTTTATTTATTCGATTGTTCATGTTTCTTTCAGCTATTCCAGTTCACCACCAATAAATCATCTCCGTTAATCTCTTCCGAATCCTCTTTATCAATCTCATCTTTTCCCTTTTATTTTATTTTTTTGTTTACTTCCCTTGTTTTTCATATCATTCGTTCCTTTTATAGTAACAGCTTTTGTTTTCCTATAGAACACAAGCGGACAGACATATTTTAAATATTTTGGTCTTGACACGAGTCAGATGGCCCCCAAGAATTTCTGACGCAAGAAAAGAAATAGCTGAATGTCGCATGAAGAGGGAGAGACAGAGAACAAGACGGGAAGAGAGAGAGAGGGTTGGAGAAAGAGAGAGAGAGAGAGAGAGGAAGCGAGGAAGTGTTTGTTTAGAGAGTGTCTTTGGATGGATGGAGAGATGGATTCCTCTAACATTCCTGGAGGAGGTTTCGAACGCGTCAATGGCTGTCGGAGATTTATACAACATACATCACAACCACCGATTGTTTCTCCTGCCCGCCAAGCAACTGCTGCGGGACTCCACTACCCACGTCACCGCCACAAATATATAGTTTTTATCTACAGCCATTTGGCAGAATTCTTTTGTGGTGTGATTGGTGTTGTTATAAATATCTTGTGCGCAGGGTTCATTCCTTTATTTTATCATTTTTTTGGAAGATTCTTTATCGGTGACTATCCAGGTCACTGTAGATTACAGTAGATGAAAGTGAAGCGCTGACGTCATACAGGTGTTGTACAAAAAAATAAAAATAAATCTTTGAGAAGTTTAAGTCACTGAATCACCCAGCTCTCGCCTCCCCACTTTATACCCACCTATCCACTCATCTTTCTCGCTATTCGCACATTCATCTTTACCTACAGAGCGCGCGGGCGAGTGTGTGTGTCTGCCTGTGTGGGTGTTTGTTCGTCATCGTACATGACAGTGTTGATGAACACACATTGTTGACATTGGAACTAGAAACTAGTAAACAACTAATTTCGTAAGTTGGGAAAAATTGGGTCTTAAAGAGAAGAAGAGGGGATAGAACTCACGGACGTCCGTGCGTGGGTGCGTGCGTGCGTATGTGCGTGCGTGCACGTGTGTGTGTGTGTGACTGAATACTAGTCTAATTCTTGCTATCAACAGTCTGCTTCAGTTCCAGTCGCCATACTGTCTGCAGGCGCTAGGAGGTCACTTCCGGTCTCCATCCCCGATATTGTTTAACCAGAAAAACTCCGTCTGCTGCACGAAATATGAGAATAAAATATTATCGATAGTCGCTTTTAATTTCTTATTATCATCGTCACATTATCTGAATGGCATCAAGTGGTTTAGCACCGTCTCTGACACGACACTGTCATTCTCAAATATGGCGGCTCTCTTCTAATTAATGATGAAACTCGAATGTACAACCAAAAGGTTTGTGTCACGTGGCACGTCCCACCACACGTGATCCTTGCGTGCAATAATGAGTGGCGGCTGGCTGGTGAACGGGTTTTTAAGGCAGAATCCATCAATATGGATCATTAGTTTTATCTCAAAGACAGACGACAGGCTTGCAATGTAATTATCTAAGTTCTAATTAGTATTATTCTTATGTATACGATACAGAGATGACTTGCTCAAACCTTTTCGAAAAAAATGTTTTATGGTTTAAAATAAATGTCAGATATCTATGCTTTGTAAGGAGGCTGATAACTACAAACTATATTTTTGATGAAATATTACCTTCTGGACACTAGACAGAGAGCATGAGAGCGTAACACAATGGACCTAACGGTCTGTTATCGTGTAACGGTGTCTTGCGTGCAAAAGCTAGCGGTGCACCACGGTGTATTTATGTCTGCTACTGTCAAACCATTACTCAGCTGACAATGTCTTGGAGTCCCGGCAGACTGTGTGACTAAGAGCCGCTGTTAGATAAGTCCATTTCCTTTGGGGGGAAATGCGGGGTTGCCAGAATTTTGTCCAAGGATTTGGATAGCACGCTGCTGATCTCTAAAGCACTCGGCGGAGATAACAAATAAAAAAATTACAGAGCCTGGGTCTGGGACACAGAAACAGTGATTAGTAGTGCGGTCTGGTTTGATAGCATCCCGTCCTCTTCCTTCTTCATGACTGTTAAGGATAAGGTAGTCACGTGACCAAACCGCGACCTCATCAGACCGGACCTCCTGTCTGTCTGCGTGTGATGGTAGTTCTGACCTTTGTCCCTGATGTCGTCACTCAACTGTTTGTGTGACCTGCAGTTGTCTTTGTGAATGGACTTGGTGAGTATGTGGGTTGGAAATGATGTATGTATACTTATAAAAGAGTATGTGTGTGTGTGGATTCATTTTTATCGCTAACGATAATCTGACGTGATCGAGGAAGACAGGTAGAAGAAAGGCGCCGACAACATATAAGGATTTCTTCTCAGGGGTTTTTAGATAATGTAGTCGATAAGCAAGAGACATATAATCACCATAGTTCTTTCTGCTGTAATTAACTAGTGCAGGTCAACAGTTGTTTTATTTTACTTATTTTATAACTGTTACTGTACTTCCATTTGTGTCCACTTGAGGAGGAGGATTGCACATGTAAAGAAAAAAAATATATAAATCTGTGGAAAAACCAGATGTAGTGCATTCTCTGGTACTCATGGACATGGATAATTTACCCCTGAGTAAGTTTGCACTGAAGTGGATAGGGAACAAGCTGATTAAGTTACCCCGACAGACAAACTACCTCTCGATTTAAAAACAAAACATATCGAGAAGGCGAGGTTACCTACAGGGTAGGCATGCCTCTGTAGATCAAGCAGTGAGGCTTGAAACTTTCAACTAAAATGAGAAATATTTTTAAAAATCGAAAAAATAAGATAAAAGTTGGGGTAAGTCGTATTTATTAACTCTGAAAAAGTTATGTCCCTCAAACAAGAATTAGATGACAAAAATATTAATTTATTTTTCTTTGGAAACAGCGGATGAAACCAAAATGAGGGATTGTAAAGTTTTGCTTTGTGATGGCGTCTGCCACATTCAGATGATGAACTCTATGAAAACGATGTTTACCCAACATTAACTGTATCATTATATCTGTCCACTTTATTTGTCAGGTTTAGCAAAATTTGGTTAAACTACATCAATCAGGCTGTCCGCCGATTAAATACCGGCTGGTACAACAACGTGGGAAGCGGCCCACGAGTCCATGAACTCAGGGTTGGAGCCGCTATCTGGGGCTAGCCAGTCCACATAGCCCCTCACTGTGTACACATCCTTCATGAATAGGAGTCGTGGCTACTCAGTCTGGTCAGCAGATCATGGCCAGTCCCATTTCTAACCACAGTGGAAAGTAGACATTTTATCCTGACCATTGGTGTTCTACAGCCATGAAAGGTGGAGCTTGAAAACGTTTTTGATCTGTATCCTTCATTCTCTCTCTACCTCCCTTTATTCGTTTTTATCATCTTTTACTATCTATATATCAAAGGACAGGACTGCCCAGTTACATAATATTATATATACTATATTTTGGATTTTTTTTCGTCTTATAAAAGAAATTTTCCTGCACTTTGCAGCTATAGACATGTTAACTGTCTCCTACTCCAGCTCTCCGCGCAGTTTGCTCCAAGGGTAACTCTAGAACAAAATTATTTTCAGATGTCTGGGTTTAGTTGTGTACACAATACTAATTCCCTAGATCTAAGCAAACAACTCTTTTTCTGCGCTTGCGGGATACACTGGCATGTTCTTCTGGAATGAAGTCGAAAACTAATTGCTGCTGACGTCACAAAAGGTGGTTGGTTGTTATGGCAACTCCTCCGCACTTCTCACAGTTACTGCGGCCTGGAGTTTTAGTATTTGGGTCAATCGCCTGGATTTTGTTTTTAAGAACAAAATGAATTTTGACGATTCTCAACGTGCAGACAACGCTCTCTTTATCAGTTAACAGCTCTGAGCTTACTTTACTTTAATGTTCGACTCACCTTCAGTTGTCGTGAGCAGATACTTACCTGTGTCTCACGGACCGGCAGATAAAGAAGCTAAAACTCTGCAAACTAAAAAGAAGGAATAAAAATGTTCGAAATCATTGTGAGGACTGGGTACATTATTTTGTTCCATTCTTCTTTTATCCTGTTATCTCTCATGATCAGCATGTTTGGCTGCAACAGCAAGTCTGTAATAATCATAGCCAGGAAATTAGGTTGTAAACAGGTATCTCTGTGCGTGAATGTGAGAGAGAGATAGAAAATGTTCACTTCAAGGTCTGTAATCATGAAGTAGAGACTGTTATTCCAGGGTTAGCTTTGGACTAGGATGCCAACGATTTCATGTCATTGGAGGACGTTTAAGAGGTCGCCATCTTGCATCCTTAGCAAGAAGAAAATCAAGCCTGAGTGTACGTATACAACTCACCCATACTCAATGTCTAGAAAGAGCTCAACAACACAGACATCAGGGTTACACAAGGATTCGTTTACCATGTCAAGGAAACAGCAAACAGATCAGAGATCATACTTTAGTCAGGGCATCTGTGAGCAAATGTGACCTCATCGTTTGACCTTTTCCAGGGCATGGGACAGTTTGTATCTCGAGAGCAGAATAGGGTTTATTCATTCCGATTTGGAAAAATAATATCTTTCACTGAGTCATTAGAAAAGAAATTGCGCTCCACTAGACCTTTAAGTAGGGTAGGAGCTGGATCATCCCTCAGTTACCTAGCAACAGCTCGCAGTCACGTGCCGGTTACGGCCGACCTACTTAGTCACCGTCTGCACGCACTCGTTCAAAGCTGCGAGCCTGCGACAGGAGTAAACAGAGGAGCGACCAGTCATCTGTCATCCCCTGCAGTTTTCTCGGTTTCTAGGGTAAAGGTCCTGTCTCTGTATATTAACAGCAAAGCTTTAATAAACAAAAGGAGCTGGAAGTCCTCAAACATTTTTTTCGTTATACAAAAAAGAACAATATTTGAAGTTAGCGAACACCAGAAGAAGTTTGTATATTTTCTGTAATAATAATGATTCATTATCTGAAAAGAAGAAAACGCTAAACATATTGATTGTGTGTGTGTGTGTGTGTGTGTGTGTTATGAAAGTTTTATTTGTGATTGTGTCCAGAGTCCATCCCACCCAAGCGTGATGGCGCACGTTTCTCACTTCCTATTTGTAGGTTCGCGAGGTTTAGTGGCGGCGTCCTTCCCAGACTTCTCCTGACAGAAGATTCTCGCAGTTTCTCGCGTCGGGTCTGCAGGAGTAGTCAGGCCTGTGCTTTTGGGGTAGAGGCAACCCCCGTAATGCCCTTCACGACCTTATCGCCACCTCCCAATGTCCTCTCCTGTCATCGATCTCAACCCGACTGCCGCAACCATCCCTCAACCCTTCTCCCCTCCTCGCACATCTCCTAACCCCCATCTGGACAACCGAGGTCACATTTCCATCTTGCAGACACGAGTAACTCTAACAATCTACTTAAGACTTTCCTACTGAATTTAAAGAAACATGTGTACATCATTGTTTATTTTGTTTTTATAGATTTTTTTAATCAACCTAAACCATAACCTGAACCCTAACCCCTAGCAAACCATAACGCAGCTTATTCGATAATACTTCTTGACCTAACGAGCTAAGATAATAAAAAAAAATCAAGAATTAAAAAAACTTAAATGTGCATTCAAAAGACACGATTTGAGAATCGAACCCTCAACTTTAGAACAAGAAGATAGTTGAACTCGCTGTTGTCGCTGTACTACCAACAAAGTACAAGAATTAAACTGAATGAGTGAATGGTTATCGACAAGAAGACGCCCAACAAGGGAAAGGAAAGTGGTGAGGTGTAGGTTTGCTCTGTCACGTGGTATTCATGATGTTGGATCCTCCAGCACCGTGCGAACTCTCACAACCTTTGTGCTAGCATCTTCTCCGTTTTCTCCTTTGTCTTTCTCTCCACTACCTCACGATGGACAGTCTCAAAGCTGCTCTGAAACGACTTCCAAACCTCAGGGGAACTCCTTGTTCATGATTTTTCCATCTAACAACTCGTCAAGCGAGAGATGCGAGTCTCACATTAACTCTTAGGAGCGCGCGCTGCGTATTCGTAAGAGTAATGGACTGCCGCGTGGAGACCGATTCTGACGAATCTTGTGAACTGGTTACCTCCAACGTCTGCTTTACTGATAAATGTGCAAAGTATATGAAGTACCTTTACTTCTGTTTCCTCTTCCCATGCAGTCCCCAGCTATCCACGATGATACGGAAATTCAGTCAAGGACAATGCCCGCACGAAACAAAACAAATAGACAGTCAGCCTCGAAAACCTTTTTACTCAAACCTCTAAAATATCACTCAGACTCTTACAATTGATACTGATTAATTTGCTTGTCGGTTATATGTATAACAAGACCTTTTGCTGTCTTGAGACGTGTAAGAGTATTGTTTAAAGCACATATGTACTGGGAGACTTCTCACACTTCGTAATTTTGAATTATTTGACGAGGAAAGGTTTCCAGTACTACCGAGTTCCTCACCTTCAGAATACAAGAGAGTGATACAAGAAGAAGACGAAAGTGACCGTTGCTACACTGACCTAAGGCGAGTTGTGGTGAAATGGTTGACGGGGTGAGAGTGTGAAAAAGAAGAAAAAAAATTCGCTGCGCCGCCATTTTAACGGTCGCCCGGGAAACTGCAGGTCACGTGTCGGGTGTCATGCGCTAGTTCCTGTGTTTTCAGCGGACTTTCGAGTGAAAGTCTTCAGTGGCGGCACCGAAGGGATCAGAAGTTTGGCTCTGGGGCAGGTGGTGCGAGAGAGATAATGCATCTGACATTTTCGTCTGCCAGCCTGCAGGGAACATCCACAAAGGACAGTTGGTCATCATTAGGTGGCAAATGTCGATGCAACCTGAACGACCTTCGCGTCTCCAGAGCCAAGAGATGAGACTTTTTGTTAAGGTAACTAAGACAAGAGAGCAGGACAAACATCAAAGAACTCCTTGCTATTTCCTTCCAAGTCTCATCGTTCGTTAATTCCCGCTTACTTCGTTATACACGTGTACAACATTTCTGTGACACAGTCTTACATAAGTGTTGTGAATATCGGAAAATGCATCTTAATGAAACAGAATGATATTTTATTTATTACAGTTTTCTAAAATGTTGTTGAATATTACATTTTGATGCCATAGTTTAATACATAATTAATTCTACGCTGCCAATATCAAATAGGTGTATAAACTGCCTTTCAAAAGAAATAACAGACGGTTAACATCAATGGACGAAATAATCTCAAAGAGTCAAAAACCGGAAATAACCCCTTAGTCTCACTTCCAAACCTGCATGCATGCCTCCGAATTCAGTATTACAGGTCTACACGAGTGCGTTTTTTTTTCAAAATTGGGTTGTCATGGTTACAGCCAATGAAAGAGCAGGAACCACATGTTAATTCTGCTTATTTATAGACATTACTAAAATCATTGTTTTCATCCCCTTTCTCTGGATGATGATTTCAGCAGACCTGTACCTTGTGCTCGCTCAGATTTCGGGAAAAACTGTTTTGCTCACCTCTGTTGTCTGAAAGGTTGTTTGCACTCTAGTAGGTCTTTAAATCCGACCTGCGGACGAGAAATCTCATAAGCGTGTTGCTATTGCTAGCTTCCAATTCTTCCATTCTTCGTGGATGAACATTTCCAGATTTGGATTATGGGGCTGATCGAAATGCGTTTTGATTGTATGGCTTCGTGCCACAAATCAACATTTGGGATGAACGCCTCAAGTCAATCACTTACTCAAGGCACGGAGGCATTCGTCCCTTCGGCGCTCACATTGGAGCTGATCATCCAGCCAGACAAGCACCAGGCCAGGGGCAGATAACTGGCGCTGTATGCGTAATCAAGTGAACACGACTCACGTAACATCGCCGACAATGTCACAGATAAGAAAGATAAGAACAGCTTTGAACTATCGAAATAATTATGAATGTAGGAAATGGGCAATTAAAACCTAGACACGCGGTTCCTTGAAAATGGTTCACATACAAGATTCATCATCATCATCATCATCATCATCATCATCATCATCATCATCATCATCATCATCATCATCATCATCATCATCATCATCATCATCATCAGTTGACCCAGCTATGGAGTGGGTACTTGAGTACGTCTATGGAAGAAATATTGTCCTGACGTTAAGTGAGGATTCGAACACATCATTTCATACGACGACATCTGTTCTGTTTGAAATATTTATAAAATTCTAGATTTTATACAAATATTTACTATCATGTGTACACAGTCCAGAGGCCTCGAGCCAAGAACTTCCCTTTGGTGGAAAATGTAAGAAGGACACACAGAGTCTACTTACTACAGTTGTGGTGTCTGACGTTTGCTGGTGACCCCAGAGGTCATCCTGTCTGACCGTGTGACCGTCCAAAGTCCGGGTGAAATGACTGCTTATCTCTCGTAGTCTTCGTCTTTGCCGTAGCATCTTAATGTCCTTTGGTGCCCTGTCACATTTACTGAGAAATATCACTGCCAGAAAAAGTCTTGCATATCAGTCTCTGACTTTTCGGCCAGTCCAAACTAAAAATAGAACTGATATTTTCTCAACATTATATTCGCAAAATTCAAGCTCAAATGTCTAAAATGATTAGTTTTACTTGTTGAAGTTGATTTTTTGTGATCACATACTGTATTTATTAAATTTAGGATCTGATTCTACTATGGTCTCTACCACTATAGACTCATTGCTACTTAAATGATTCCAAGAGTTCAGCATCTTATAATGTTAGAACTCTTAGCATTTCCTTTAATTTTTAAAGGTTAAAAACCTGCTCGCTAAAAACACCAACTGTTCTTGATAAGTAACCACACTTAATAAACTTATCATTAGTGGCATAAGTAATGTTAGTAGCAAACAAAAAAAAAATTTCTTCGAAAAGTATGGAGAGATTTTAAAATTATTAGGCAGATCGCGTTGAGAAATAGTTCGTGGTTCTTGCGGAGTGACAGCCTCCCCTCACAGTCTTCATCAATCATGAAATTCCACAGAGCAATCTTCAGGCGATGTCTTGCTGACTTCTTTCAAGCAGAAGGCGGGTGTCCGAAAACAAACTTCCTCTAGTTGCCACCCTCCCACCTTCCCTCAATGTGTACGCCGACTCACATGGTTGAGGGAGGAGACATCATATCACTCCGCCCCACTTCAATCATCTCTTCTAACAATTGAATCACCTTTTCTTACCTTAATTTGTCATTATGGACACAGTTCACTATGGCTGAAATAGGGAACGAAGAAAACAGGTTAAGGAAGCAAAGAAAAAATAAATAAATAAATAAATAAAAATAAAAATAAAAATAAAATAAACAAACAAGACTTTTTCTTTAAACCAGACAAGTGCAATCTTTAATTTTCATTGTACAATCAAACAACGAACAGAAATAAAAATAACGACAAAGGTCAATGGGGAATTTAGCAGCCTTTGTTTGTTTGTTTGTTTGTTTGTTTGTTTGTTTGTTTGTTTGTTTGTTTGGTTGGTTGGTTGGTTGGTTGGTTGGTTGGTTGGTTGGTTGGTTGGTTGGTTGGTTGGTTGGTTGGTTGGGTTGGTTTGGTTTGGTTTGGTTGGTTGGTTTCGTTGGTTGGTTTGTTGGTTGGTTCGTTGGTTGGTTGGTTGGTTCGTTTGTTTGTTCGTTTGTTTGTTCGTTTGTTCGTTCGTTCGTTCGTTTGTTCGTTTGTTGGCTCGTTGGTTTGTTTAAACGTCGTACTGCAGAGACGTTAATCAATAAACAAGAATCGATGGCCGTATCATCGACGTAAACCTCTAAGATGTGTGTGACTTTGACCTCATGGAGTGGTGACGTTTGTGGCGATCCCTAATCCCGTTTAACTTCGCGACACTTTGCGAGATGAAGGGCTGTAGCGGCCAGATACCCGAATGAGCGCCATTAGACCGATTCAGTCGCTCTTTCCTTCGCTCCACCTTCAGCTCCTCGTTCACTCACGTGACTGACCTCCCACCCTTGTCCTGCCGCGTCGGTCGGAGGCTGCTTACAAGAAAGTCCCTTGTTTTTCGTTCCCCAAAACTGTTTAGTCTGGACCGGCGGTCTTTGCGTTGCCTGTTTGTTTGAGTGAGTGGGAGGAAAGGGGGAACAAATCACATTTGGTTTGTGCTTCTCACCAGACTTGGCTTCTCTTGCGGGCTGTTTATTAGCGAAATGGAAGTCGACTTGTCTCTTCCAGCTGTTGCCCTTACATCAAATATTCCAGACTGCCTACATCAAATTTCTTGGATCGTGTATCAGAGAGAACTCGATGACCTCTAAACTCTATCTTTCACCTTTCCTGCGACCTGGGCCCACACATGTATTCAGCTAAAAATAGTAACAATTAACTGCTTTTCAAAGGACTTCCATTTCTTGTTTCAGGCCGAGATGTTTTACTCTTTATTCTCTCTTATTTTGTGTTTGTTCTTATTTTGGTGTTCTGCTTGTTCTTTTTTTTGTTTTTTTTCTTTTGTTTTAGTTCTGTGCGATCTTCTTCATCGTGTTTTATAATCTTGCTGTTTTTTGTTGTTGTTTTTGTTGGTTTTTTTTACACAACGATAATAGCGAGCGTCAGAGGAGATACACAACACACGGAAGAGGTCTGTTGTTGAGTCAGGAAAGGGAATCCTTGAAAGCCGCCCCACCGCACACAGAGATGTAAACATAAGAAGAATAATTTATTTAGGTAAAACGAGTAAAAATTTACAAATTTTCACTGTGAATAAACCTCAAGTCGGAAAACGGCGACTTGATAAGTAAATTCGAGGATGCCGCAAACAGCCTCTGAAGTCGGACATAAGATAACCGCACGGAGTAACCCTCGGTGCAAAGTATCATCCGGGGCTTGTCTCCTCCTGGTTGTCTTGACTTCATTTGAGAAAAAAAAACAACCCAACCCTAAAAAATAATCCACTCACACAGAAAAAGGTTAATTTTCACGATTGTCCATGAATACACCTAATGAGGTTTTATGATGGCGTGCAAGGGAAAGAATGTCGTCAGGCGACGAACTCATAGGAGGGTTGGTATCTTCAGCACTGAAGAGTTCTGTCAAAGGATGGTCACAAGAAGCGCTCATTAACATATTTTCACAGCTCTCCCATTGGCTGTAACTTTGTTAGCAGTACCCATGTCCGACAGTTCAATTATTCAACTCTTCCTTGTTTTATTATTTTAATGTGTCATTATTATTAATTTTAGAGCAAGGGATGTCACTAAAAGCATGAGCGGTGTTCACCTCCCCCACACAAAATAAAAATACCCCAATAAGTTTTCAAATAAGAGGGTACTTAAATAACAAACACATCTAAAAAAAAAAAATAAAAGCATAACAGCAGAACAAGATCAGGAGTGTTAAAACCATAAACGCAGACACAAAATATCTTTATTAATCTTTTTCAGGAAATTGTTTTGTCTGCCAACGGTATCATGAGAACATTAAACAAAAACTTAAAAAGATGCTATAAAAAAGAGCATGAACTGACTACATCCGTAGGAGAAATAAACTGTGAGTGGTTCACTATGACTAGGGGACGTCATGTTAAAAGGTGGATTCCAATTTTTCTGGAACCAAAGTAAGAACTTGTGTCTCACAACAGGTGAAGAATGTAAATCAGATAAAGAGTGAAGATGTCCCTTCACGTGGGCCAGTGGAAGGCCCAGTAGGAAGTGGAAGACTGTCAACAAACGTAAGCATATGCAATGAAAGGCTTACTCCTTGCAGACTGTTCAGACAGCCCTTAAATCTTCCAAAAGACCTCAGGCGGGGGCGCTGGGGGGCGCTGGGGGGCGCTGGGGGGGGGCGCTGGGGGCAGACAGTCTCAGGCCAGGCTTATGTTAGGTTGCACGACCGCTCGCAGGACTTCATTTTCAAGCGCCAACTTTACTTTCCCTTTGTCTCGACTTGTTTTCCTGTCATTGATCATGGTCTGCGACGGATCCCTCTCTCACCCTCACATTTCTTCAACAGACTCAGACACCATTTCCCTTACTGTTGTGCGAACTCTTCATGTCCTTGACCCTTAACCTGTCGATGTTTTTCTCTTTCTTCAGGCCGGACTTCCCTTGCAGATACTAATACCTTGGTACCAACAGGCAGGTGAGAAGCATCGCCGTGTAACCCACATCCAGCCACCTTCGCAGACTCAGCCAGCCTGTCTTGGCACAAAGGGCGGGGGAAGCACCTGAGTCTAGTGAAAAAAAGCAACTCCCATCCGCAGTCCCTGTCAGACGTACACCGACACATCGGCTCAGACAGCACACCTGAGAAGGTCACAATACCTGAGCAGGTGCTGAGAGGAAACTCTACGCCCTATTGTTTCCAAAAGTGAGAGGAGATTTCTAACGGCGTCCGATGTCCCAGGGAGTTAAACGGATTTCTGACAGCTTCGGGTTTTCTCATGAAGTCAGTCTGTTTTCCAATAATAGTGAGAAGAGGGCTGGCTAATGATAGAAACAGGGTATACAGTTAATTTCTACTTTCTGAAGAGTGCATTTCCTGCTTTCCAGATTTCCAAGAGCCGGTCCTTCCCTCGATGCTCTTATTCCGACCTTTACTTTTTGCTGTTCTTCGAGGGTAAAGGAGCCATTACAGACCCAACAGCGCTTGCTGGGATCTAAGATAATTTTACCGACTGCTAAAAAGATAATGTTCTCTAAATCGCATAAACAGGTGAAAAACACAAAAGAACAATGTCAGGGCTCTGTCAAAGGTTCAGGAGTTTAGAAACCCTCCAGTCTTCACTCTTCCACCAGACACTCCAGTGTAGCTGTACACGAAGATGTTGAAGTTCTGTCACAAAGGCCAGTCAAAGACTTTTGATTAAAATTGTGGCTAATGTGATTCAGGGAAAAATTAGAAATTCAGTTTGTTAACTGTTTTGATGATGATGTGTACGAAACTGAATGTTACAGCCGGCTTGTTCTTGAACATTTCCACTATTCCACTCCAGGAAACTGTGTCATGTGTCCGTGTCTACCTTCACAATATTCAACAAAGTTTATGTATAAAGGTTATACAATATACCTATACGAGGAATACTATTTCTAGCTAACTTGGGCACTAAAGACTAATGAGGATACCCTGTATAAAAACAATGAATGATATCTTGCCACAAGTGGATTTCTCTCTCCACCAGTTGTAAGAAAGGACTTGTTTCTTCTGTAAAGCTAGACATGGTCTGAGGAGGCTGACTGAGCAAGGCATGTTTGAAGACTACACAAAGTCCAGTTGTGAGCCATGAAAATGATACAATGAGTGATTAAAAACCCACATTAGAAGCAGCTGTCTTTAATGCCAACCCCTACTGAAGCGTGAGCATTATTCACTGTTTGTTCAAGGGCTCGTGTGGAAGGCTTCCGTTTAACTCCAGCGAAATATTAACTCGCCTTGTAAACTTTGTCTTTTTTTTTTAGCTTTTCTGAAGCTTCTAACAGGCAGAAAATTCACAATTAACAAAGGCTGACACATCTTGTACCAAAATCAGTTGCGATATATCAAAACAAGATAAAAGACACCAGAGAGGGGGAAGGAGAGAAAGAGAAGAAGGAGAGAATCAGAATGAATGTCTAGTACAAGTGCCGTGTACATTAGTCTGGAGGCAAACTTCAACAATATCAAGAGGTACTTGAGTCGAATCTCTCAAAGCTGATTAGCCGGCTGCACAGCTCCTGCAAGATCGAGCTCCAGACTGACATCACCATGATGAACCGCACGTCCCTGACAAGGAAATTCTCCTTCAACGCTGGAAGAAAGAACTCCCGCGACAGCAAGCAGCATCCTCCAGGCACCAAAGAACTGCCACAGAACCTCCACCACCACGGCTCGCAGCATGAGCAGCATCAGCAACACAGTCACCACCACAACGGTCTGCAGGACAAGCGGCAGCACAGCAGGCGAGAGAACACGGATGTGGAGAGGGTGGTGCGGGGCATCTTCGGGGACGTTCCCCTTACGGACACCGAGAGGCGCTTCCTGTCTGCAGCCGAGACCGGCCACCAGGTGTCGCTGGAGCAGTGCGTGGAGGAGAACGGCAGCCTCAACATCAACTGCCGCGACTACCTGGGCCGCACGGCGCTGCAGCTGGCTGTGCTGGGGGAGCATTACGACTGCATCCAGTACCTGCTGGAGAAGAGCTCCATGGACACCATCGAGGAGGCTCTGCTGCACGCCATCAAGACGGAGAATGTCAAGGTGTGCGACATGTTCCTGAGGTGAGTTGAAGCGTGTGGAACTGTTTATTAACTGCTATGTTCTTGTGACGACTTTACCGGTTAGTGTGGTGAGTTAACCCGAGTGGCACTGGTTTACCCTTTGACCTGTTCTTGAAGTGAGTTGACATAGAACCAACAGCCTAGTGACACAAGTTTACAATTTCTGGGGTCAAGCTGCTTGAAACGTTACTACAGTCTATTGCTTACTGGATGTCAATTTACCAATCATTAGAATAATTTTATGGATTATCAAAAACAAAAAAACAAAAAAATTTATGCAGAAGGTGTGTAAAATTCTTGAAATTTTTAATAGATGGCTTCCGACAACCTTAAAAATCTAAGGACGAAATTTTCATCTCTCTCTCTCTCGTGTACATACACGCTCTCACAGAGTGGAACAAGCAAACGTAGAAAGCAAACATACACATACAGACTTTAAATGAGACATCAAAGTGATGCAGATGTCATGTCCAAAAATTGCTGAATGCACAGTGCTGACCTCATAGCAAGACTCAAGCTAGAAATCTTTTCATCTGGTGCAGCCACCCCATGTACTCCGACAAGAGAACCCGGATGCAACTGGAGTTTCAGCATGGCTTCTACGACCAGGAGGAAAGCAGTTCCAGCTTTGCCCCGGAAATAACCCCCGTGGTGCTTGCCGCGCAGTGCAACAACTTTGACATCGTCCACATGCTCATCCAGAAAGGCTTCACCATCCAGAGGCCGCACCACTACTTCTGCTTCTGTACAGAGTGCTCCAACCACAAGACCTTCGACAGGTAATGATAAACTTTATCAGCTCCGTCATGAGCATGAATGCTGTGGAAATTACAAGAAACGATGATTTCTTCTAATTTTCATTGTCGTTTTCATCATAATTGTTGTCGTGGAAATTTTGTTGTTCTGGTTCTCTCGTTTATCAGTCGGTTTTGTAGATGTTGCTTGAAATGACCATTGACCTTCCACCACCAACACCATGTGATGTGCTTGTGGCCAAATATTGCTGTCATCGTTGAGAACCGCGGTTATTAACTGCCGTAAGTAGAATTCTATCGTCTGCATCTCGGGCTGAGAGAGGGAGACAACAGCTGCGCAATACGGACGGCGAAGGACTAAAGACTGAGAAGTGTAGGAAGAATAAATGAAGAAAACTTCTCTCCCTCAATCTATTAGAGTTTTCGTTCTGTCTATCACAAATTTCTCTCTCACTCCCTTTCAACATTTTCTCAAAAGAGAGTTATTAAAACTGTGTTGCTGTTTGTTAAGACACGTGTTAAAAATCTGTATGAAAAGTGGTAATGAGATTTGGCGGTTACACGAGAAATTAGTCCTGCAGCCTTCATCTTGTGTCGTCCTTCTTCAGCTGCTTCCTGGAGATGGCAGTACTCTATGCCCTCCTGTCTATGACCTATGACCTTAGAGTCTTAAAGTACAAGGAATAGCAGCTTGTATGCAATAAAGCCCCGACAACAGAAGAAAGAAGCAAAGAATAATAAAACAAGTAAAACAAACATGGCAGATGACTGCAAATGACCGGAGAGACCGGGAAATGAATCTGCGACAGAAAGGCACGAGGGTCCGATCACACGCAGTAAGAAACGGATGAAAAGAGACAGAAACAGAGAGCAACAACCGTTTTAACATCTGTAAACAACTTTAAAGAAAGCATGCCTAAATGGCAGAGTACTCTCAACGATCCTCTCAAAAGAAACATCCAGTCTTTCATAAAGCCGACAATCAGAGCACGATTCCATTTGGAAACGGAACTGTTTACAGTCATTAACCGTCCGCGCCTACACAAGAAGGTTAATGTTTCCTCCGCTGCCGTGTGAGACCACGTGACGCACGCGAATAGACTTCTAATTGGAAGTGAAATTATGGCAGCGCCCTTTGTTTGCTGGCTTGTCCTTTTTCTTTGGCTGGTCGATGGGCGCTGCCAGGTCCTGTCAATATTTGTCATCTGTGTCTTCATGGACTACAGGCTGTGAAGTGTAAGTCAGGGTGAGAGGCTATGAGAGTGGGACAATCTGGGCATCTGAACTCGGAGGGTGCACATTTATTTATTTATTTATTTATTTATCAGCAGTCTTTTCTTAGTCCATTTCCTTCTCCCAACCCCTACTTGCCTTGAATGTTGACTTTATTCTATTTCGCTCCTACACTCCTTCTGCCTCTATCACATAAATTTCCACATACACCACAATAAAAGACTTGCAACCAAAAATAAAAAAGGCAAAGAAATGAAGAAAATAAAAGCTGAGAGAAATGGCATTTTCCAAAAAAAAAAAAGAAGGAAATAAAAGAAAGGGAAGAGACCTTGTTACAATCTGCTTGTTTTACGGATTTTAATGAAAGTCAAAGGGAGAAATTTCCAACGATTGAGAACTGCAAACTTTCTCTTTAAATCTTTTAGAGGTCTAAAATAAAAAATTTTAAATACACGAAAAAAATGCATGATATTCATCTACAATTACACGATATAATAAATTTTCTTTTCTCTTACTTTCAAACAAAAGAACATCGTTGCTAGATGCTGTCATGTGTTGTCAGAAACAAGTGAAAGCAGATTGAAATAAAGGAAGAAAGAGATCGTAGTTTTTAAAGTTGATTATGTTGAAAGCCATTCCTTGCCTGAGAAAGTGTGGAGGCCAAGTAGCAGAGTGTCGATGCCAGAGGCGCTGCAAAACTCTCAGGCGCCCACGAGTGATGGCCCCTTGGAAGCAGGGGGACTGTTGAGATGTTTACGAGACCCGCGGAATATTGAGAGAAAAGACGATCTGGAAGCAAGAAGATATAAATCGTAGCGAAGGGTAGGTAACTGAATGTGTGAGTTATAATCTGAGAAGAATATAAAAGAACGGATTACTCTGAGCTCCACAACGAAAGCTATGGAGTTATTGCCCTTTACATTGGAGTGAGTTCAGTTCACGTTAGTGTGCCTACTCTCCGGCTACAATACATAGAGCTAAAGCAGAAGTGTTTTACAGGATATCAGCACAGCAAACGAAGTGCAGGATGTGACAGCTTATACTTCATTTTTCTGGGGTGACCATCTGTATCTTCCTTCAATAACCGTTTTCGCGAAAATTTAGAAACGCAAGAATGAGGTCAAGCTGGTCTGGAAAACTATACACTCCTCTGGGCACATCAAAATAATAAACGATTCTTCAGCTAGACACAACATTAAACCCTCAGTCCTAACTTCGTTGTCTCCTGTCATTTGTGGAAAACAGTTTCTTTCGAGGACGATTTTATTTCAAGGATTTATTCCAATCCGGAAAACGTTTGTCCCCTAGGGAGCACAACTAACGATCGCAGAAAGCCAGCATCTCCGAGCTCGCTCCTAGACATGGGCCAGAGAATCCCTGTGTGTCTCCCTATATTAATTCCTCAAAAACGTAGACGTCAGATTGAAAGGAGTTTTTTTTACCTCGTTAGTCAGAGAGCTCCCCGTCGCTCGTTTCGCGCCGCTTGCACGTAATGTAATCAGCATCAGCCATCAGACTTTCACCACGATGGCTTCATGGCGCCTGCTGGAGCAAAAGCAACATAATTTTGACCATCTAGGTGCTATACCCAGCCTCCTTATAAACATGTTTGTGCCTCAAGTCCAGAAACACGACACACTTAAGGTGACCTGCAAATGCATGGCTGACCTTTGCATTTTCATTGTAATATTCGTTCCCAAACTCTTTCACGATGCTGCCTCTCAGAGGTTTTCGCTCTCCGAAAATTTATGGTGAAAAAAAACCCACACACATGCACAATTACGAGAGAAGTCTTTCTTTGACTGGCAAATGGATCTTTTTGAATCTTCTGTTAGAAGACTTTCTGCGAGCTGACCAGAGTTGTCTGCCGACAAAAGTTCACAAGCAACTCGCGGCTTCCTTAATGATGGCCTGAGGTCATCGACCGACATCTCAACGTCAGCTGATGAAAGGTCTTTGCCATCTGATGACAGTTTATCAACGGACTTGTATACAAGTGTCTGTCGTCGTGGTGTCTCACTCTCAAAGTGCCAGAGACTCGTCTTTTCTCGCATCGTCTCGTTTTCATGAGGCATGTCTTCATCTGTTTGTCAGGTTTGTATGTCCTCTTCTGGTTTGGTCAGGTTCTCATTTGTTTGTCAAGTTCATATGACCTCATCTGTTTGTCAGGTTCGTGTGAATGAGAAGTAGGACCAATCTGGGATGCAATCCAACTGAGACCAATTTAGTACACAAGAACAAAATGTCCTCCTCCAAACTGGTTGAAAGACTGTAAAAGCCACCGACACAGACACAAAGTCACACGCCTCTGGAGTTGTTTTTTTTTTTTTTTTTTTTTTTTTTTTTACCCCACCCCGTACCTACCCGCGCACCTGTAAATAATTCTTAATTTTCCAAACTTGTTCAAGAGAGTCTTACAAGCTTGGAGGCTAAGCTTCTGTTCTAAGACTGTTCTAAGATTGCAGAAAGACTTGATCCACAGAAAATGTAAAGAAAGAGCAGAAGGTAGCATCACCTGCTTGTCTGTCCAGGTTTGTTCACTCGAGGTCGGCTCAACGCCTACCGGGGCCTGGCCTCCCCCGCCTACCTGTCTCTCTCGTGTGACGACCCCATCCTCACGGCATTTGAACTCAGCAAATCCTTGCAAAACCTGGCAGAGACAGAGAAGGAGTATAAGGTATGTGCACTTAGCTTCTTCTTTCAATTTCTTCCTCTTATTCTTTCTATTTTTTTTTCTATTTTTTTTCTTTTCTGTCTTTCCTTTTGTCTACATGTGTTTTCGTTCTCTATGTATTTATTTCGTTTATTTCTATCTTTTTATTACACTACTTTTATTTTACATAACCGTTTCTTTGATCCTCTATATCTTCTTTGCTGAGGTTCTGGATGTCTTTTTTGTCCGACATATTTCAAGGCGCGTGTACTGTGGTCTTATTATGATTTCACATGTCATGTCAACCTATTTAATGAAACCAAGCAAAAATGTCTGTTGCGATGTTTATTTGTTGTTCCCACTTTATTGCTGTCTGAACTTCTGCAATTATGTTTTCAGTCAGTTCATTTCTTATGTCTTCTGGCCAGTCAGTGATATGCTTTCACTCCCTTCAGGGATTGTATCCTTCCTGTTCGATGTGTAGACATTTCCCTTCCATTCACTGATTGTCTTCAACACTTTCAGAGACTGTTTTCAATCCGTTCAGTTATCAGTTAGTCAATTCAGTAATGTTTTAACTACATTCAACGATAATTTTTTCATTCTATTTAGTGATTCTGTTTTCAGTCTATTCCATGTTAATGTTTTCATGCCATTAATTGATTGTATTTTTTTCTGTTGCGTGAATTCCATCTAATGACTATTCATTGATTTAGTTATCTACCTCTTCAGCAATTTTAACGTCCTTTTCCATCTCGCACGCGCGTTTAGAAGTTTTTGTAAGATGCCAATGAGGTTCATCACGTGCGTGCCGAGAGGAGGATCCCTCACCGATGGCAGGAGCGAAATACTTCAAGCACTTACAAAAGCTGTGAAGAATATTGACTTCCGAATTCTACTTCCCTAATTTTAACCTAATCCCTCCGCTTTCTTGTGCGACCTGATGTCTTGTTCGGTCATCTGATGCAAATATTTGGCAAGGGCAGGCATGTTTGTCTACGAGCGCCTTCTATCTCCAAGTTATTTCCCTTCTGCTGTGGATTCGAACTGATCGAACATCTGAAATCGAAGTCCGAACTCTCTCTCTCTTCCCCACGCCTTCCCACTCTGGCCGTTATAAGAAATGTTCTTACATACTGTGTTTTTCTGTCTTCCCCTCATCCCTCCCTGACTTCTCTCAGAGACTTCCTATTGTTGACACACACCGAGGCTAAACACAAGCAGCCAGTCTGTGTCTGGGTAAGCCAAACCCAAGGGTAATTTTAGACTTATTTTTTGTCAACTTGGGAATTATCTCTCTGTGATGAAGTCAGCCCTCGGACTGCAGTCGTCGAAGATATCGAGTGTCGTCATCGGAATGGTAAAGTTCGATGGAACTTCTTCCGGGAGTAAAACTGCTCTCTCTCTTTTCTCTCTCTCTCTCTCTCACACACACACACACACGATGACAAACAATGCCAGAGTGTCCATCACGAGAGCGAAAGAAAACACGAGGATCGAAGCATTGCCTCCCAACGAGAATTGATTTCTGGCGATGCTCGCCACGCCTTTATTGACGTCATCACAACCCCAGAGAATGGGGCGTAACTGGAATATCCACACAGCTCAACCTGTCCCCAGTGTCACACTGCCAAAATGATACCCGACTTTTTTTTTCCTCTAAGCCAGATTGAACAAGCGTGACAATCGCATCTCCCCCACTTCTCTCTCTCTCTTTATTGCCTGCACTCCTGCACTCACTCACCCCACAACTTGCTCTTTACCGGTTTCCTCTCCAACAACTTCATGATAATCGTTAACTCTTTATTTGCTGAACGCTTTAATGATTATAGACATTATACAGTACATTTATCTTTTGTAAAGAACTCTCGGATATGCTTTAATAAATATTAAAAGCTCTCAAGTTTACAGAGAAATGATGATGATGATGATAATAATGATGATTACAGAGAAGCTCGTCACCGTTCATTCTCCATCCCTACCCCCGGAACTGATTCCCCACCTCCCACCCCACCCTGCCACCCTGCCAACGGAATCTGAAATAGCGTGCGGCGGGTTCCAAACTCCACCCCTCCTCCAGGAATATGAAAGAAAGCAACCCCCCTGTGTTAATGGAGGTTTATTTAACCCCTCAGCTAACAATTACCGAGGATTTGTAGCTTTGGAGCAACTTAAACGTTCGCCACATAACACGTCATTTCCTCTTCCGGTCCGAGGCTTAGAAACCACCGGCAGCAGAATCTGCACGAGAAATGTGCAGGTGAGGTTTTTTTCTTACCAGTCTCAACAAGATGGATATGAAAAAAAATTTATCCTTTCTTTTTGAAGATGATTATATACATAAGCAAAATACATCTTAAGCACACTTACTCAAAATAAAACTATGACGGGGAGGATGTCACAGTAGAAATTGTTAAACGGTAAGAGTTTTGAAATCTTTTGTAGCCTTCACAGTCAATTCAAAATGAAATAAATTGATGTCTCTAGAGTACACTAATGAAAATGAAATAAATGATGTCTCTAGAGTACACTAATTATTGAAAGATGATCTCTAATTAAACTGAATGCGCATAACGATTTCTCATTACGGCGAGAATATGAAATGATAATGTTCTGCACTAACTTGGATGAATTTTTAACAGATTTCTTAGTCATGTAAACACGTCTTTGTTTTTTGTTACCCTAATGATATTCTATTTTCTAACTGCACCCCAAAGGGTTGTAAATAAACCTCAACCTGAAACCTGAATGCAAGTCTCCGATTTGGAGTTGAGGGATGGCTGCTTGTTTGGATTCTTTTTTCTTTTTTTCTTTTTTTTTTTTTTTTTTTTTTTTTTTTGCTTAATATTTTAAAATGCTTTCACTGCCGGTAAACAAAATTCTCTTTAAAGTCACAAGACATTTATCTTGCACTCCTCTTTCGTTACATCGTCCTTTAGGGTGTTTTTTTGTTTATCGTCTACCTTTCGAGTTGTTATTTACTTTGTGTCAAGCCGGTGCTCAAGCTCGCGAACACGTCGAAAGCAGCATTGGTCACGTGACGAGAAGGAGGATGAGCATCATGGGTGCACTTTCTTGCAGGCGGTCTGTTTATTTGCAAGCCGCTAGTGACGGCGGTGTAAAGGCCCTCGCAGGCCACCGAGGGTGCTAGAGGCTCACCTCCATAAACATCACGAGCTTTAGCTTTACCCGGGTGTCGGAGTCCTCCCGTCATCCTCCCTTCCCCGCCCATACCCTCCCAACGGTGCGTCTCAATGAATCGTTTTTCTCTCTCTCATCTCCTGAGTCTCCTGAGTTGTTTTCCTCTTTTCTCTTGCTGTCCTTTGCGCGTCCTTCGTGGAGAGAAAAGAAAGAGAAAGAAAGAGAGATAAAGACAGAGAGAAGAAGAGAGCGGGGGTTTGGCTTCCATCTGGCACAGTCTCTTTAATGCAAATGGACGCTGAAAGGATGACAGACATCTAAATGTCATCATGTGTCTGTGGAGAGGTTCGGTGGCTCTCCACACCAGCTACCTTTACTTTTTCTTCTTTGTTTCCCTTCCTTTAAGGTTCCATGACCATGTGTTGTTTGTTGTGTTTGAGTTACAGCCATCCGGGATGGTTTCCTGAAAGTGTCGGACTGTGTCGGAATGTGGGTTTTACACTTTTTCTTACTTTGCTCACCTTCTCGGAATGGGGGCTTTAAATATGGTCTGAGTAATGACTGTAAGACCTCCATGTCTTATCTGTTGTAATTATATAAAACTATCTTAAAAACACTTATATAAACACTCACCACCTTGAAATAGACCGATGACCGATGGAAGTTTTTTCGTTCATTTTATTTCTCCTTTTCCCATGCCCCACGTCCTAGCTCCACTGATCTCCGGAATTGGAAGTCAGAAGGAACTGTGCTGCGCAGATTCTTGACCGTTATTTCATCAAACGGTGTAAATCAGACAAAGCCAGCCGACCTTCTCAGGCCATTTTTTCCTTGGCGACACTACTTTGTGTGCGGGGGGAGAAACCGTGAACCAATCCCAAGGCCGATTCCCGATTATTTCTCGCCAACCTCTTGCGAGGAATGCAAGATCCCTTATCACGCAGCCTTGCAAGGCAGGAAGAAAAGTAATGAGGTCTGGACTCTCACAACGGCCACCGTTAATGAATCAGCGCCCGTTAGCAGACACAGCGCGGGGACAAGAAGGTCATGGGGAAAGTGGTGGGTTCACAACAACACAGATCACAGACTGGGGCAGTCAGGTTATATATATATAAACAACACTATATATATATATCACGACATCACAGGTCAGAGACTGGGGGCCAGCCAGGTTATATATATAAACAATGTATATATATATCACAACAACATAAATCAGAGACTGGGGCCAGCCAGGTTGTATATATATATATAAATCACAACAACATTATATATATCACAACAACATTATATATATATATCACAACAACACTATATATATATATCACAAAAACACAGATCACAGATTGGGGTCAGCCAGGTTATACATATATCACAACAACACTATATATAAACATTATATAAAAGCACTATATATATATATCACAACAACAAAGATCAGAGACTGGGGCCAGTCATGCTATATATATAAAAACAACACTTTATATATATATATATATCACAACAACACAGATAGGATATTGGGGCAGCGAGGTGTTATATATATATTACAACAACACTATGTACATCACAACAATACAGATCAGAGATTAGGGCCAGCCAGGTTTTATATATATCACAACAACAAAATTATATATCACAATAACACATAAAAATTGTATATTATAACAACACATCAGAGATCAAGCCAGCCAGGTTATATATATATCAAAACATCACTATATATACATATATATGACAACAACACAGGACAAACAATCCACCCCTAGCAACACAGATCACAGATAGGGGCCAGCCAGGTTATTTATAATATATGTATAAATCACATCACTATATATATATATACATGACAACAACACAGATCAGAGATCAAGACCAGCCAGGTTATATATATATTAAAACAATACAGATCAGAGATAGGGGCCCACCTATTTAAATATCTATATGTGTAGTAAAGGTTGGCTGGAAAGATCTAGAGTCGGTGTCATACACAAAACGCACTCGGCTTTTTCTTTTTCTTTTTTGCCTCTCTTCTTTCTCTGTCTTTCCCAGAAGTGCTTTCGCTTAACATATCGTCACCTTCGAAATTGAGTTTTCGTCAATAAAAAATAAAATAAAAAAAAATAAAAATAAAATAAAACCTGGCAGAACACGACAGTAATGTTTTATTGAACATCTCTATTTCTATGCCACGTCACAAAGTATGAATTCACACACTTCACTAGCCCTGGCCTCCATTCACACCCACGCACTCGTGAAATGTGCGCACCACATCTTGCTGCTGAGTTCCGCCTGTCCAAGTCATCACCAGTGGCTGATTGATGTTGGCGATGAGTTGCGTCCCTTAGACGCAGACGTCAATAGGCCTTTCCTAACTCCGCTGCTCTCCCTTAGGACCTAACCAGATCTTGGGCAAACGACACCCAACACGCCGACCTAACACAACTCATCTGAGAGGCGAGTCTAGGAGCCGCAGACAGGCTCGGCACCGGGGATCCGGTTGTCGTTTGATGAGCCTGGCCTCCGTGTCACAGCACAGACGCCACAAGTCAGTGGGGCTGCCCCAACCCCACACACCTCTCGTCAGAGCCCGCATCTCCCTGATTTTTTTTCTCTTGTTCTTTCTCAGACGTCTTCTTACGAGTGATCCTCTTTGTAGGGGTAACCGAAAAAAAATAACCATGGTGATTCTGAAACCTCCCACTGCCTACTCATGCGTTACCTCTCGACCCACGCAGAAAAAGGTCCTCATCCCTTAGAAAGGAAACCCTTCAGAGGTCTTCAGCGACTTGTTGACCTCCTTGTTTACGTCACCGTCAACGGTGCTTGACAAATACAGAAAAAATTCAAAGCCAATCACCGTGGCTTTACCGGAAGTGCATGCAGGCCAGTCAACACCCATGTAGAGTACTTAGAAGTACTACTACAGCCCACAAGTGTCATCTACGCCCTAATATCTGTTTGTATCGAAATTTTGTGTTTTGATCCTTGGTGAATCAATGAACAGAGACGTTGATGCAACAGGAAAAAAAACATGTTAGTTGTTGACAAATATCAATGCCAAACGTGGCACGTCGAGTTTCTTTTTATATATATATATCAGCGGTTCATTGGGAACGAACGAACGAACGAAGAGAAACGTAAATCCATCCATCCATCCAATCAATCAAGATGATCAAACATAGCCGTCCATCTTGGTATGGTAATATTCACTTCTTCTTCTCAAACGCCTGTGACGCAAGGCTTGTCCTTCTTATGGGACTCCTCTGTTTATTTTCCATTCACTTTCTCTTTTTCTTCTCCACCCTTGAGCCACTTCCTCGCAGGGAACTTCGGGACACGGTTTTCAACAGATCGTTCTAACGTGGAGCTCCATCAAAGTGCTCAATCTTGCATTGATTCTACAGCTGTTGAACGAGGTCCTGGATGGCCCACCCTGGGTGTGATGCTGCTCAGAACTATCCAGCGAATAAACCAAGAACAAGATTCCTGTGGGGAACTGTATGTTCTTCCCGCAAATTATCGAGTTCTTGACAAATATCTGCATTTCCACTATATAATCCTATTCCTACTCGGTTGAAAATCTTTTCAACTCTATGTCTGGAGTTTTCGTTTGGTTCACCGTCTCGATGACGGTCTAATACATATCTTTGGAAGTCTTCAATCTTGAAATCAATTCTAGCCTCAATCGTCTTGCATAGAGAGTTGCTGGATCGCTTCCCGAATAAAACCTGTGGGTCAAAGTTCATTGGAGGTATCGACCCATTTCTCTCTGTTTACTCGTATGAAGATTGGAAGGACGTGGAAGACATGGAAGCTACCCGGAATACAATACAGCAAAAATAAAATGGCGGTGCAACTACTAGTTGGTATTTTTATGATGGATCTTCATCTGGACTAATTTGTGTCACGTGTTGTGGACCAGGCTTAAGTTTGAATCCGTAAGCAAAAGTATTGACCCGCAAACAGCCATTGGCAAGGTTGGATGGATTACCCAAGATGCAAAGCGAGAGCTCTATGGCCGAAAGGTTTCCCCTTCCAGCTGCGCAAACCTTCTAGTCCAGTGATCTAGATGCACTTCCGGTAAGCACGACGACTTCATCACTGGTATTTTTAACCTGATTTTCTCTCCTTTTGTTGACTTTCTTTTTCCTCTGTAACATTTTTGCCATTCAGCCAGGGAAAGGCAGAAGGGGAAATGGAGCTGGGCCTAAGCACTATTGCTGAGGGAGGTGCTGTGGCTCTGTAGTAGGTCGTCTTCTATGCAAAGCAATATTCGCCACTGCACTTGAAGAACCCCGCCTTCACGACAGAAACGTTTAACTGTGGACAACATGACGTAGAGGTTACAAGTCCTTTTTGTGTCAGGCTGTGTTGGTGTGAAGAAAATTATTGTGGAAGTCTTGACATTTTATGTCGAACACTTCTTTCAATTTGGGAGTTGAGGAAGCCGAGTGATTGTGGAGGGGCAGATGGACGGTGGAGGTGGGGGATACAATAAATTTGTTATGGGATTGTGCTCTGGTACATTTGTGACCGTTTATATCGCTGCCATAGCAACGGGCAAATTGACGACAGATTGAATATTGCGGCGAGTTTGCGGGTGCAAGATATCGGGTGCTGAAGATGGTATTTTGCTGAATGGCCGACAGACTGCAACAGTTCCTGGCGGAGAAATTGTATAACGAGAAGCTTTCAGAGTGGTTTACGAGCCCTGAAGTTAACTGTGGGCGACAGTGAGTCGTTTTTACTACAAATTATTGAGGGCAGGCAAATATAATGCTCAACATGACTGGAAGAATTATAAGTGTTGATGGCATTTACTCTTGCTTGGCAATCCCAGTGAGGGGGCTAACAAGGAGCCCACCACTCCTTTGTCCCAACTGGCCTCTCGTCCAAATTTCATCTCAATAGCTCAAGAATATTGAACTAGAAAGACCCAGACTCTAGCAGATGTAAATTCTGTGGCTTTAAGTAGAAGAAAACATACATTTTTATAGCAGTATGTGGTTGTGGGGGAGGGCCATCGAAAGCTGAAAGGAATGGAACGCCGGTATGCTATAACTATGTTATATGATTGTCCTTGATTGAAGCAAAATATTCTGATTCTGTTCATGGTTACTAAACGGAGAAATAATGATAGTCGTCAGTCTATCCATTGTTTTCTTTATCACATTATTTCCTTCTCTCTATCTCTTTTCATGCACCGATGAGCTAAGCAAATTACTTTACACGCTTTGTGCTGGTTTAGGTTTACTGTCTGACCTTTGCCCTTGACTGATTCAACTCAGTTTTCCTCCGTTTTGGCGGGAAAAGAAAGAGAATACTTAAGCAATGCCACTGCCACTTACTCGTGTCTGTCACAACTTCTTCCTCTTGTGATTGTCACTGATTTGTGTCTGTTGTTGACATGTTTGTCACTGACTTAAATTGTTGTTTGTCACCAACTAACGTCTGTCGCTGGTGTCTGTCATTGATGTGTCTCACTAGTGTCTGTCACCGACTGGTGTCTGTCACTGACTTGTGTCTGTCACTGACTTGTGTCTGTCTCTAGAACGAGTACCGGACGCTGAGTGAGTCCTGCAAGAGTTACGCCGTTGACCTCCTCGGTCTGTGTCGCTCCAATGAAGAGGTCATGGCGGCGCTGCATGGCGGTTCCGACACCAGAGACCTTTCCCGCATTAAGATGGCCATCCGATACGACCAGAAGAAGGTAAGCATCAGCCTCTCTTCCTTCTTTCTCACTTCCTCTTCCCCAACTCAATCTCTCTCTCATCTGTTCCCACTTTCATGACATACGTTTGTCCCATTCAAAATTTTAGATGACGTCAGTCAGATGAAAGCAATCGATAAACAGACGGACAGCCATCATGAACTGTATTGACCTCTGAGTAAAGATATAGAGAAAGTTTTGGATCCAATACACGTCAACTGTTTGACAACAACTGTTGGGTCGCAAAAGATTTTAAAGGACAGCCATCGACTTTCGGTCAGAAAAAAATATTTTCCAAAGAAATGAAATTCCTGACTTGCTCTTTCTTATTTTTAACTTTTATGTAATGACGTGTTGCCAGAAGACAAGCTCTCGACAAAAACAATACTTTGGAGTGAACTGTTTAATGAAGAGGCGGGGTAGAAATGCATGAATGAAAAGTGAACGGGTGTACAATTGCACTCGTCAATATACGATGGCCAAGCATCTCGAACATATCGAAGATTAAGCTATGCAAAACTTTGCACCATATTCAGTGACCTGCGGTAAAAGTCTTTTTTTGAGGGGGGAGAGGGAGGAAAAGGGATGGTCTGCATAGATAAAGAGCAGCTCCAAATTCTCACAGAATCGATGACGACATCAAGATAAAACCCGATCTCATTTTAGCACAGTATGAAAGGGTCTGGGATAAGTGTTGGAGAACAAGGTTAGAGAACACGAACTGCACTGACAATATGTGAGCTGGCTTGATGTAGTTGATGTACTTGATGTAAATGATGTATTGTGGGTAGTGAGTCGGTTAGTTGGTATGTCTGGTAAGGACACTTCATAAAGTAACTAACAAATCCGGATTTTCAGTCGCTGAACTCTGACCCCGTTTTATGACAAACAATAAACATTGCACGTGATGTTGTGAACTCCACTCAGAGACCCTCGTCGTCGCTGTCATCCTCATTTTTAGTCCTCGTCTTAGTGAACTTCGTCGTCAGTGTCATGTCTGCGTCACAACCCACTTCAAGCTCTCTCTTTTCCTCTTTTTTTGTCTCTTTCCTTATCTCTCTCTCTATCTTTCACTCTCTGCCGGTCTGTGTACACACTTCAGTGGACTAAAAATCACTTCGTCGCAAAAATTCACTTTGCACTGAGACCACCAGCGCTGTTCTTTACTTATCATGGTTGAGATTTGTTGTTGTGAGACGAAGCCACAGATGCCAACACATCATCCTCTCAGTGTCATCTGAAAACCTCAATAAATAAATAACGAAAATGCTGATGTCAGGAGCTCTACATCAAGGACAGAATATTCTGATTTATTTTCCCATGCCGCAAAGACAAACCCAGACAAACAGCACAATCCAGGTGTGGTCAGCAGATAAGCACACTTAAAGGCCCAGCTCACACGGTCCGACAAGAAGGTATTGGAATGTTCGTGAAGATACAAGTGAGGCTAGTGTTCTTTCTATCTTCAGTTCCTGGTTGTAGAAAAAGTCTCCTTTATGAGAACTTTCGGGAGATCTTTGAGAACAAAACTTCCTCACGTGTCTCGGGACATCACAGGGGAATGTCTGGAGAAAGGATGTCAGTGTGACATCAGCTTCAGGATTTTCCATTCCGTGCTCAACGGACGGGACGTGCTTTTGCATAGCAAGTGACTTGTCGTGCGAGCGGCCACAGTCACAGGATGGAGTTTAATGACAAGAAGAACTGCCGACCGGCATGCAACGGCCGTTTGTCTTTTTGTTGTTTCTATCACGAGGTGGCCACGTGATTTCCTGTTGTTGTGCCGACAGCCGCTTGAAAAGAAGAAATCTTTTCTTCTTCTGAACTGCTTACATCCTGTTCTGACTTCAGAAAAGGACTGTCATAATCATCGACGTTGTCGTCAGGATGTTTGTTGCGAAGTGGTTGAGGGAAAAAAAAATGAAACTCAATTTTAAAGTCGTTCTTCAGTTTCTCCAAACAGTTGCTCTACTGTAGTCAGTCAAACGTTCGCTACAATATTTTCTTGTAGTTATAAAACACACAAGCAGTACCATGAAGAGATGAACTCCAGTAAAACTGTAATTAACGTTTACCAAACACCTAGGCATGAGGTAGAGTTGGCAATTAAAGCCACCTGCCGATCGTGACAAATTAAGCTACGTTCACACGAGGAAAATAATAAACGCGACAGACTCGTAGGTAGAAAGGACCAAAAACAAACAAACAAACAAACAAACAAAGATATCAAGGGTCTTATATATCTGTACACAAACAAATAGTCCGTATTACCGTTGTATGCATAGCAATCATCGGCTACCCCTCGGTTGAGAGGTCGGGGTGGTCACAGTTGTGATCATTGTCTCTTCTCACACCCACTTCTTGCGTGAAGACATAACAAGCAGTTCGAATCCTGCGCCTCGACTGGGCCACAGTTTCCGCTCGAGCATCGTGAGGTGTGTTTGCAGATGTCAACGTTTACCCAGCCTCAAGTGTGCCGTGGTTTTCTTCAACCTGCAGACAAAAACTACCCGTCTACCCGAACAAAGGCTAGAGTGTACAATAATTTACTTAACATTATGCTATTGTTTAGGCTTGTTTGTTATTGTTATGAGACGCAATAAGCCCTCCCCTCGAAACACGTGACAGAAAGATTGTGTGTGGATGTGTTTCAGAGAGAGAGAAAATGATGAGAGATATTGTGTGCTTGTGTGTTTGTGTGTTGTGTGTTTGTGTGTGTGTGTGCGTGTGGAAACTGCAGTCGCAATGCTAGATTAGATCATGTCTCTCTGTTGGAGATTACCGGTGATGTCAGTCGGCCTTTGTTTATTTCTCTGTGCGCATGTGCGGGATCGTGATTATGTGAGTGTGTAGAAGTGTGCATGCGCGTGTGTGCGCGTTTGTGTACCCTAACCCAAGACACTGCTCGACACGTGGATGTATCAACCAAAGAGGCGGGTGGGATAGAGAAGGGAAGGAGGGTGAGCAGGCAACGGAGTCGCACAGAGATGTCAACCTGTCAGTGTAGGGAAGGGACATCAAGAGCACTTGTCGCTACACTGACACCACACATAAATAAACTTGACTCCAAACGAACCGAAAAGTTGTCAATAAAATCACAGCTAGAAGAGTTACCAGCAGAAATCAATCAAGCGAAGCTAGTCACAGTTCGAGGCACACGCTCCGGTGACCCCGTAACCCCATCAAAGGCCAGAGTTGTTAGATCGCCTGATTCTCATTGTTGCATGTCTCAGTATACACTGTCTCATTGTTACATCTCTCATTGTCGCATGTCTCAGTATATTAGGTCTCACTGTCGCATGTCTCAGTATATTAGGTCTCACTGTCGCATGTCTCAGTATATTAGGTCTCACTGTTGCATGTCTCAGTATCTTATGTTTCACTGCTGCATGTCTGACCGGATTTTCCGCCCTCTTATCCGCTCTTCCCCGGCTCATCGTGTTATATTGTTTCTGTCACTGTCAGCGTTCACTCCGAGCCGCTTCCAAAACTCCATTAGCCCCCTCCCTCCTCCACCCATTGCTGCCGGTCCCTCCTTGTGCCTGCACACACCTCACATTAGTTCCACCCCGCTGATGCTCCCTCTGTGACTGTATCCTCGCATTTTGCCTCCATCTTTGAAATTGCTGCTTTCTGTATTCGTTGCCTGCCTGCCTTGTCCCTCGCACTCGTCTTTCTCTCACCACGCTGTCCTCCAGCGGCTCACCACCTTCCGTTCTGCGGTCTCATTGCCCCGATCTTACTTCTGCCCTCGACCAGCACTGCAATCCTATTTTTCTATTCCCATTTTCTGTATTTCTCTTGAATTTCATCGTCACCTTTATTCATCCATCCATCCATGTATATCAGTGTCCTTAATCCACGAGCTTTCTTGGTCATATTTTCCGTTCTTTCTGAGTTGTACGTCCTCCACATATTTTCTTCTCTCCAATTTCTTCTTTTTTCATATATTTTTCCGTCCCAAACTTGTTCTTTTTTCAAATGTGTTTCAGTCCCCTCCAGTCCGTCCTTCTTTCCTATAATTCCCATTCCCTGTCTGTTCTTCTGACAAACGTATTTCCGTTGCCAATTCGTCCTTCTGTGTATGTCCCCCAGTCTGTCTTTTCGGCGTTTTATCATTCCCAATCTGTTCTTCTTTCGTAAATTTTCCAAGTCGCCAATTTATTCCTCTTTCGTGAATTGTTCAATCTCCATTCTGGGTTCTTTCTCCCAATCTTCATTTTTTTTTTTCTATTTCTGCTTGCTTGTCTTCTCTGTTACACTTTTTTTACACTCCACCCTTCATCCAGCAAAATATCGCCAGCAATCATTCAAAGTGTCACTGGCCTTTGACTCGTAAATGTTGACTGGATGAGAACAGGTCCTCAACAAGTTGGTGCACTGGTGGAAAAACCCACGTTTCTGTTTTCCCCACTTTGAATATTACACAAAACTGCCGGCAAGCTCGTGAAACTGGAGGCCAACACACGTTTCTTCATGTCGCAGTGAGAGCAGCAATGCAAAGCACTGCCCAAACCCAACTGACTCAATATGTTTCCTGAAGCTTTGCCTGTCATATTTACTTTTCTTCTTCATTTTTCATTCGGGAAAATAAACATATTGAAGACGGTGATGAGAACTGAACACGAAGAAAATGAAAAGAAGATTGAACAATAAGATTGTCATGGCATAAACCTTAATTACGATAATAACATAAGTAAGAATTTGCGCAGTTTACAATCAATTTATCCCAGTAAATAAAAAAAAATCAAACAAATTTAGGAAAATCCTACACGACTGTGTATGACCCTACCTACATATTGATAAAAGGTATTTTCTTCATTGTGGACTCAAGATATAAAGTGTGCGTCCATTTCTTCTGTTCTGTTCGTTCATTGTTTACCTTTCCTCTGATCCGCTCCTGTATCGTGACCCTGGTCACAGTGACCTTGACCCCACATCACCGCCCCAGTTCCAGCCCCACCCGCGACCTCTACCCACATAATGAAATCATCTCTTTTCCGACAGGTCGAGTTTTGTATTGAGTACCCTCTAACGAACCGACTTTCGAAAAATTCAAAAAGAGAAATTTCTTGAACGACCGACGGTAAAGGACAGATCGAAGTAACGAATAAAGGTCTTCGTCTTACAGACACGACATTCTATCCAAGTGTAATGACGATGGCATCTGAGTTGTTTATTGATAGTGTATAATATGAATAAAACTAAAGCCTTGGCTCCCTGTGCCTGACACTTTGGTCCTGTGTGCAGTTTATCGCCCACGCCAGCTGTCAGGAGCATTTGATGAGCATGTGGTATTCGGGAGTACCCTGGTTCCAGCACCAGCCTTTCACCATGAAGTTGTTTCTGCTTCCCTTGGGCATCATGTTCATTCCAGTAACGGCCATCGTTTACGTCTTTCTGCCGTATTCGAGGGTATGCACCCTTAAATAATACCAGGGTATTTGCGTGAGCAAAAGGTATGTTTATGCCTTCGAATACTTTTGTTGATCTTTGGCGCTCTACCACGTAAGCATGTCTGAACACGCGCTCAGCACATACACACATGTTCATAGTGTGTTCGTCAGTGTGTGTATGCACGTGTGTATGTGTGTGTGTGTGTGTGCGCGGGTCACAATGGGTATATCATACAATGAGTGTCATCTGTCTCACAAAACATGTTTTCGAAGTTCCTCCATGTGGAACACAGCTCTCTGTGGGCAGCTCATACACTCATGTGAGCAGATTCAGAAAAAATGTTTTGCTTGTTCATTTAAGTACAAGTGCAATAATTAATTCATCAATCCAAATAAAAGTCTACAGTTAAAAGCTAACAAGTGTCAAGGGACAGCGGCGATCAAAAGTTTATGCATTGTGGGTAATATTTCGTGTCCAATTTCTCGCACATTGACTGTTGACACGTTATTTTCTCCCTGCACATATCCTTAAAAAATATATAAATAAATTGATACAAAAATCGAGTCTATCTGGTGTTTGATGGGTTTTCTCTGGTCTATTTTTCCCCTGTTAATCTCAAATGTAGCAAATGGAGTCCTTCGTCCCGACTTGCCTTGGGATTTGAGGATCTTGGGTGTCTCATGTTCTTCTGACAGACTTCATTCTTTACATCTCCCTGCTGTGGCAGAGAGTTACTTTTACGTGTCTGTCCGTCTCGAGAGACAGCATGCCTTATTTTCTGTCTGCTGTATCAGGATAACGTTCTTTGCTTCTTGCCCGTTAAGGAGCGGCTTACTGCCGGCTTCCTACACCTCTGGTTTCGAAAAGGCCACTGCTTTCTAATAATTCTGCCGAACGTGAATCCTTATCATATTTTGTCTATTTTGTGTGACATGATAATCCTTGCTTCTTGTCTGCTCTGGCGGGCATGACATTTCCCTTCTGGTCTTCTGCAGGTCGGCGAGGTGCTGCGAAGTCCCTTCATGAAGTTCGTCAACTACATCTGTTCCTACACCGCCTTCCTCGTGCTCCTCTTTCTGGCCACTACACTGAACTCTTCCGCCACCGGTGACCTTTTCAGCGGCACAAGGGGCGTGGTCAATAGCCTCATCATCTTCTACGTCTTAGGTACGTCGACTATACGTGTCTAGCACGTAACTTAAAGACTACTCCAACTTTGGAGATGAAAGGACGTTTACTTTTACGGCACTGCAGTACCAAGCGGGATTTTGTCATAAAGGTAAACAATGACAGGGGGGAGGCAGGGAGGAAGCTGTATTGACGATGGTGGGAGGAAGCTGAAGACGTCCACCAGTCTTGACGGTTTATATGTACTACGTTACCGAGCGCACCGTGTGCAGACAGCTTTTTCCCCATTCGATTGGAAACGATCGAACTGATCCGTCTTCGGAGAGCTGCTCCTGTCTATGTTCGTCCTACATGTCGTTTGGCCAGGACCCGTTCCCACGAGCAGCAAACGCTATTTCCGGCTGATTAGTGCGTGCGCAGCAGGAAAATGAATCGTAAGTCCTCCGACCTTCTGTTAGGGAAAGTAACGGTTGGCCGTTGTCACGGATACACTGAGGGATGTTATAGACTCGGCGTGCAACACGTAGTTCCCCCTCCTCCTCACTAAAACATGATGCTCGGTTGTCATGGGTTCAGAACTCGTATCGCTCACGTTTTTCCTTATTTGTGCGGGGCACCTGCTTACAGGCGCTTCTGCATGGCCATGGCCTTCGTTACTTGCTCGGCACCCTCTTACCGGTTAGTTCAAGAGTCAAGATCTTTTATTCTTTCACCCTCGCAGAGGTATTGAGATATTCAGAAAATAAATCTTTCCCTCTCTCTCTCCTTCTTTCTCTTTCTCTCTCTCTCCTTCTCTCTCTTTCTCTCTCCCATACACACTTAATCTATCTTTATATGCAGTCTCTCTCTTTCACACATGCAAGTAGTAGCTACCCCACCCCTACGATTATCCATCTCCTTCCTTTGTCCTTCCCTCCTTCTATTACCTCCTCCAACTGCCACATCTCTCCACTCAGGATTGTCGTCAGGTTCAGACTGATTGCATGTGTGCACCGTGGTGTGCAGGCATGTTCTGGGCCGAGTGCAAGCAGCTGTGGGAGGAAGGCATTCGCGGCTACTTCAGCCAGATGTGGAACTACATGGACATCACCATGCTGGCGCTCTACACGGCGGCCTACGCCATCGAGGGCGTCATATTCACTAAAGTCAGATTTCTCTCCAGCCTGCCTCACAAGATTGGCGGGGACATCAGTATGGGTGGGTGAGGACAGTTTTCGTACTTTATTTGCATCAGTTTACCTGGTCTCTTGTGGAATTTTATTGCTGGCAGCAGCTTTTCAGAACAGGCTTTAACATTGTTTTCCTCGCTTGTAGTCACCCAAGTAGTAAACCTGAGTGTGAGCAGTGTTATAGCCGAAGTGTGGAAGACCTGCACCATGTTTTGCTAATATGTCTTAAATATACAGTCCTATGTAATAAATATACCCCACTCTTTTGTCATAAATGTCCCTACCCCTCTGAGGTTCACCTTTTGTGTCAGAACCTTAAGGGAAACGTAGCTACTAATGTTGCTCTTTACATAACAATGTCTGAAAATGACAGCATGACATGAGAGTGGACATATCATGTATTGAATGCCATGGAATTGTTTACTCTTAAGTTGAAGCTTCAAACACAATATAGAAGTTGATGTTGTACAGCCACCCACTGTTAACATGCATGTAACCAGCAGTGTGTGATGTTGATGTGGGCCAGATGGCCTCCCAAAAACGGAAATTTTTTTTCAAATTGTTCTGCCTCCTACAGTCGCTTAAGCAGCTTCTCTTTACAACATTCAAAACATTAATGACAAACAAACAGAATCCGACATTTGACAGTACCAGATGTGGACTAATTAAATAACTCTTCCCCTCGTAACCGCAAAAAGACAGAACTCAAATAAATGAATATAAAGCGAGTTGGAAAGACTTAATATCAAATTTAGAATAACTGCTCAGTGGAAGACAAAATGTGTACGAGACCATCTTGTGAGGATGTGGCCATATTCATTAACTGTCCATGTCTAGTAATTCAGCGGCGACCGCCGGCAAGTCTACCCTGCCCAACTCGTATTGCCATGACTGAGCAAAGAGGACAGCGGTCCTTTCAGACCCACAGAGACCTTCCATCAACCACCTCGACTGGCAAATCAATTCATCTGCGCAAGAGAAATTACAGAGGTTTCCCCTCAAAGACGCTGTGGGCCCATCAATCGTTCAGTCCACCCTCCTGACAGAACAGATACAGATACGGGTAGAGGTGGGATGGGAGAAATGGGACGCCTATGTGCATGTCTGAGATTTTATGGTTTTTATTGCTTGTGTGGGTGTGTGTGTGGGTGTGGGTGTGTTAGAGAGGAGGTATGAGGTGTGGGTGTGTGCGGATGGGAGAGGACAAGTACACGTGTTCAGTCGTCTGTTTGTAACAACAATGGCGACCTAATTTTCTAGTATTAATGGGGTCGTTCTTTAATCACATCCTTTACTCGTAAATTTCATTGGTGATCTAATCAAATAGAGGACCAAGATGAGACTTTCAGTCTGGGTTTTTCATCCACTTAGTCTTTCTCTCTCTCCACTTCTCGGCAAGCGACAGGCGACAAGCTCCCTGACCACTGACCATAGACATCCATGGAAGTAAGATGTCTCGCAATTGTCATCACCTGCTCTGTGTCTCGGTCTCTTTGTCTGTCTACCAGGGAGAACGACACTATCCCTGACCCTCAGATCCTGTCGCGCGTGCTGTTCTCCGTGGCCAACGTCATGAGTTTCGCGCGCATCGCCTACATACTTCCGGCCAGCGAGACCTTCGGACAGTTGCAGATCTCCTACGGCCGCATGCTGCAGGACGTGGGCAAGTTCATCTTCATCTACTTCACCGTCATGATCGCCTTCATCTGTGGTCTGACCAGCCTCTACAGTCTCTCCAATAACGAGAACTTCAAAGAGTGAGCCCTCGCTTAGTCTTAGTTAAAGGCCTACTGGAGTGTAAAATCGCGCGCTTCGCGGCTTCAAAATTAAAGCCCAACCCTCATCTGTCTTGGCAACATTTCATTAATATGTGCTCAAAGCTCTTGATTTGTCTACAGATTTCAATGATATCAATAATCCACATTCGCCTACCACTCCCCCCTCTCCAAAAAACAAAAAAAAGAAGAAAAAAGACATCCATGGAAAAACTGACAACAATTTTGACCTGTCAGTAATTTTCCGTTTTAATTTCATGTTTACTACGTTTTAATCTTTAATATTAGCACCTTTATCACTAAGAAATGCGTGTTTGTGTGTTGTTTAGTTTATTGGTTGGTTATTTGTTTGTCTTTTGTTTGTTTGTTTCTTTGTGTTTTTTATATGTTATTTTGTTTTTGGCGTTTGGTTTGATGTTTATAGTTTGGTTTTGTTGGGTTGGGTTTGATTGTTTCCTGATGGTTTCGTTTCGTTTTTTTATGCAATCATCCTTGTTTGCCTGTATGTCCATAGTTCAGATAACAGACAGACAGGTACAGACAGTCAGATAGACGGACAGACAAATACATGGAATGACAGACGGATAAAAAGAGAGAATGAAGGTGTACAAGAGTAAACGACACAGACAAACATAGAGGGAGAGATTGTAAAATGAACCATCACTAGAGAGACGTGTGCAGAAACTGTCTTCACTGTCTCTTGTGTCGCACCTCTCCAGTGACCGTCAGACTTTCGTTATCATACGCCGTTGTTGTTTGAATGCCATTAGCACGGATAATGTGATCCTCACTATCAGGTGACCAGTCATCGTCCTCGTCCCCTGATATGTCTCATGGTTCAGTCCGCCACCTTCCGCGACAGCCAACTCCCAGTCCTCTTTCTTCCTATCCCTTTAAAGTATAATCCAGGAGTATTAAGTCGACAGTGGTTGCCACAAATCAGGGCTGACATGGAAAAAAGCTTTGCAGCCTGAAAATGGAATACCAGGTTTGCTTTTTACTGAAAGCAGAACACAAGGGATGCCACTGCGACCATCCAAAATCTGTATATATATAGACAAACAGGGATACTTTCTATGTATGACTTCACAGCGAATTAGTAACAAAACGGAGGTTTGTTTTATTTATTTATTTGCTTGTTTTGTTTGCTTGCACCAAAGGGAGGACTATACCTAATGCCAAAGTGGGCAAGGTCAGATGGGAAGAGCCAGCGGGCAACAAAATGGCCGAGAGATGGCTCAAACGGAGAAGACATCGCAGACACTTCCGTTTGGAGTCCAGAGCTCCTGAACCAGATTTTGTCCTAGTACTCTCGACCCTCTGTAAAGCTCGGGACCTAAGGTCAAATAAAACTTCCGAAAGATCCCCGTGACGCCAGCTCCCGCCCCTGCTGCAAAAGTGCGCACCGGCAACTGATGCCGCCAAGCCTTCCTATTATCCTCAGGTGTAAACAATCCATAAACATTTGCTGAACTCTTTCTACTCGATGTCCAACAGCCTGCTCAGAGAATCTCTTTATTTATTTTTATGGAACGCATTCTGCGCGTAACATTTTCGCTCCCCCTTGCGCTGGGAGAAGCAGAGGCTGGTAACTGCTGCGATATGGCGGATGGATGCTTTTGATCTCCAGTCCCTCGCAGGTACACACCTTACCTAGCATCTCGTACGACAGCCTCGATATCACACCTGCAAGGACTTATCACGAGGGTCGGGCCGCTCGAGGGCCGAGACACGGCGCATGCGCAGTGCATTCCTGCTTCAAAGCTCCCCCCCCCACCCAAGGTGTTTCAGTGAGTTGTGAATGAACTATGACATTCAGTGGCGACGCTAGAATGTTTCTGTGATAACCAGGGTCTGTAACGGGGCGAGGAACTGTGGGTAGGTAACGTCAGCGATTCCCTCTAATCTGTGCGGCTGGCAGTTAGCATCGTGCGCTGGGGGAAGATATTCGTTCTAAAGACTGCATTGACCTTTTCCTCCCAACCCTTCTATCTGCTTGTGCATATATCCGTTCAGTTTGTTGACATTCAAAAGTTTATCTCTTCTCGGCTATTTTCTGTGGTTGAACATTCCACTTCCTTTGTGGGTTTTTGCTTTTGAATGAATAGTTGATGAAGTAAAAACTGCAGCGTGTTATTCAATAGAATGAACTTTCCCCCATCTCCCTAAAAGAAAACGATAACTGACACTAAATGACAGTAACAAAGAGTTCAGTAAAATAATGGACAACGAATAATTGCTGAAATGGAAGGACCCAGATTTTCTACGATGTAAAATAATAAGAATTCTTGAAGAGTTCAGTCTTTGCTGTTCAGCCGCCGGCGCCGTTTGAGAAGCATCCTTGAGAAATCTCGTTGCCCAGCGACACAGCCAGTCAGATCCTGCCCCCCAACCACAACCACCACCACCCAGAAAATTTTAGAAACTCTTTTGCCTTGTTAGAAAGACAGGGGAATTATTGTGCGATTTATGTGAATAAAAGCAATGATGACAGTTGTTGCCTGGCAAACAAAACGCAGACATATATAATGAAGACTTCGTTATCCACCCAGATGTCAGTAATTTGGCTAAACATAATGCAGACATGATTATCCACATAGAAAGCCCTGTAAGTAATTTGGCAAATGTTATCATGTTAACTTTGCGAAAGAGAAAAATAAAAGGTAACAAAACTCGTGCCCGGCCATACCTTGAATCAGAGAAGTCTTATCAAATTGGAATGGAACAAACAATTTCTTAGAACTTTTCCAGTAAAACAAAACAACTTTAACAAATTAAGGACGATTATAATTAGATAGACAGACCTCTCTCGCCGAGACAAAATTCAGACTATCGGATGTGGTTACAAGTACTAGGGTATCTACAAAATACGAACGTAGCCGATGTACCCGTATTACAGTTGCAAAGATACCAACGGAACTCAAGCAGCATTGGGGTATGCTAGTATCTAGCGAACTTCATTCAGAAGAACCTAAAAGAAAACGATGGAAGAAGAAAAGAAGGACAAGAAATGAACGTCCGACTTGGCCGCTCGCTTCATCCACCAGCCTCTTCCCGCTGAGCCGCGCCATACCGCGCTACAGCTGCTGCCACCCACCCCCGGGTACACCAGATCGAGGCGCTCCCGAAACACGCGCCAAAACCTCATTTACAGCTGCGTGCGACTTCCACGGGGCATTTACAGGACTTTCTGCCAGACCTTCTCTCCGCCGCGGGTGCACACCGCCACAAAGCCATGGTGCCAAGCAAACAATGCAAGGACAACGCAGGTTCGGGTGGTGAAGGGGTTGGTGATGGTGGTGGTAGTGGAGGTAGACGGGGGTAAAGTCTTGCCGCCCATTTCCCGGATGCTCCCGTTTGCAAGGCGTGTTTTGCGTTTTGCAAACCATGTTCACAGGTGTGCGCAAACAAACAGCAAGGAAGTTGGTGGAGGGGCGAAGGGGCTGGTGTACTGCTGCGCTGTGGCATCCAGTCTTTTTCTACTGTACGAACTCTTTCCTCGTTGTCTTCCGTCCTCCACTTCCTACCCATCTCCTCCCCGAAGCTTAGCCACCACATCTTTGCTTTTTAATTGTTATTTAGGAAAACGTTCGCGCGTGCTGTTCGCGCCGCTTGCAACATCAAGATGGCGGTGCGTCAGGTCACGTGACGTACATTTTTCCGACTGCAAAAGGGAGAAAACGAGAATGTATTAAAAAAAACCCGTGCCATTGAATGCGCATGCGTGGCTGAATATTGGCCGACTCACCTTATCCTTCCTGCTACCGAACTCTTCTGTAACTGCGGCATTATCTCCTTTCTGTTTTTCTTTTAAACTATCTTCCGCACAGGAGAGCCTCGGGTCACATTTTTATCTGTTCCCGCACTTCACGATGTCGCGAGAATAATGACTTGTTAAATAACTTGTAAGTTGTTAAATAACTTGTAAGTAATTAGCTTTGATTCAGGTGAATATATTTACACCCTCTCCCTTCTTTCTCTTGTTCATCTCTCTTTCTCACCCTGACAGACTCCCTTACTTTTCTTTAAGTTTGTCCTCTGGTGTGTGCGCGCGCTTTCTGACTTGGTTTAAGATTGTTGGAGTTTCGCTCTTGTTTTGAAGTTAAATACATCAACAGGCTTACAAAACCAGCATACATAACTCTCAATGGTATTTTTGTCAGAAAAGTGCACTAAGTATTCAGAGCACCACTGTAAGTACATGGACTAAAGCATGCTAGCCACACTAGATGTACTAGATGCTGACACCCGAACTCACCAGTTGTCAGCCATGTTTGTTGTCGTGTTGACAGCCTGATGCAGACGACAAGCACCTTATTCTGGGCAGCCTTCGGGATGGGCAACTCGGCGGCGCCAAACATTGAGCATGAAGGGCGACACCACATGGTGGAACTGGTCGGGTACATCTTGTACGGCGTCTACATACTGGGGGCTGTCGTCGTTCTCATCAACATGCTTATCGCCATGATGAGCAACACGTTTGAGGAGATACAGGTGAGAATCCCGTTATGCAGTGTGTGTGGTTATGGGAGTTACAGGTAAGAATCCCACTAAATGGGTCACAGACGTTATAGGTCAGAATTCCACTGCGCGAGGTGTGCTGGGTAGTTGCTAGGAGTTAAAGGTAGAATCCCCAGTAGATGTGGTGTTGTCACACAAAAACAGGACACATGTTTACAATAAACACTGGAAACAGCGGTTATCCCAATAAACACTGGAAGGCTGTGTGTGATAACAAGAAAAAAAGACAGAAGCCCTGAATATATCTATAGAAGTAGCAAGGAGTCGCGAACAATCAGGAATGTTTACAAGAAAATTTCCATAAACAGCCAAAAAGCAAATCATAAAAATATCTCAATCTTGTCTCTTGTGGTAACATATTACAAGGACTAACTTTTTCCATTTCCTGCATAATTAACTTTCAGTTTAAAGAGAAAATATATTTCAACCTTATGTTTTCGTGGACAAACGTTGAATACAAGCTTGACTCCCTTATCGCTCAGATTATCTCCCTGTTTGTTGACGAGGGGCAAAAGTTCAAATGTGACTGTGCGTGTGTCCAGCCTTCTCTACCAAGATGTGTATGTTATCGTTTGTGGAGTTGGAAGAACTGTTATCAGAGAAGTTTCCATTTGTAGCTGGCTTCATGGCCGCACGCTTTTAGGAGGTAATCCAGTTAATGAAGGGAGATCATCGAGCTGCGCGATACGTGAGTAATCAATCAGTCTGCTGCAGGAGTGCGAGGACATCGAGTGGAAATTCGCACGCGCCAAGCTCTGGATCTCCTTCATTGAAGAGGGAACAACTCTACCGATCCCTTTCAACATCGTGCCCACCCCCAAGTCCATCCTCAAGCTCATCTACAGCATCAGAAACCTCTTCTCTGGATGTTCGGCAAGTGGCTTTCTCAGGACAAACTTGGTTTCTTTTCTGGAGAATCGTGATTTACTTTCATGCCATATTCGCTTTTTGTTCAAATCATATTTAGCTTAGACACATTTGGTTGCTTTTCGATAAACGTTTTGTTTCTTTCTAAAAAGTATTTTTACGACACATTTGGTTTCTTTCAATACGCATCTGGTTTCTTTTCAAGACACATTTGGTTTGTACAAGATACCAAGCTTAATTGTGTTTTTGTGGGTGTGAGGGATCCTGTCACAAAGTGTACCTCATATACCAAAGACACACCTAAGGCATGGGAACCCTGTTTTTTCATTACGTTTGTGTGAACAGACGTTGAGCAGTGCTTCTGTTAATCCACCGAGTTCCTCGCTGTTGTGTTGAATATGCTCGTATCACGTGATCTTTATCTTCCAGGCTGAACGTGCAGACACAGATGACAAAGACGGAGGCTTCGAGATCGATTACAAGGTGACCGAGCTTATATCCACCCCATAATTTTTGATTATGTCCTTGTTCCTGTCGTTTTGGTTCCTCAAGAAAAAAAAATCTCATGGTTCGTAGACAAATCATCTCAACTGTAGCGCAGTGCCTTCAGGAAGCTATTCATAGTAACACGTTGTACAGAGCGTGGGCCGATGGGATACTCCAATGGAAGGAACTCTAAAATAGACTTTGGGTAGTTTGGCTCAGTTTCATTTCTTAGTAAGAAATAATTTAGAAAAATCATTACCATCCACGTCAAGAACTGTGATACAGCCTCAGCCTCAGTGCAAATGCAAGAAGTCAATCAACCAACCAATTAACCAAATAGTCAACCTACTTTTGTGTCTATTGACAGGCTATCATGCACAAGGTGGTTCTTAGATACATCCACAAGATGAAGTTCGAGAAGAAAGGAGACAGCATTAAAGAAGGTAAGTTAGAACCATGCTACCACCGTTAAAATGTTATTTTTTTTCGACACATTTTCTGTCGGATAATGGCTGTGCTATCTCTATTTTACCTTAATCTAAAGTAATTGCTGCAATACGGAATTCGATACACCTTCAACAAAAAATAGCAATGAGCAACCAATCAACTAACCAACACCCAACCAACCATTGTACTCTGTCAACAGAAATGCTGGACGCCAAGGAGGAGATCATCGCCCAGACCTACAACCTGTTTACTTCCCTGCACGTGCGTCTGGACGCCATGGAGCGACAACTCCTGGCCGTGACGTCCGACGTCGCCAGCAAAGGTGTCTACTCTGCCCACCCCACCTACATCAACGTCACCACCTACGCACCCGGCGGCGGTGCCCGGATCCCTGCCCCGACGACCACCAGCACCGCGGGGGCCAACACCACCACCGTGGTGAGGTCCACGTCGCCCAGCCAGTTCGGCCACCACACACCGCTGCACATGACTCGCTCTGTGCCGGGTGCTGTCGCCGAGGTGGCGATGACGTCAGGCCTTCCAACTCCCGGCTTCTACGAGCCGCGGCGTGAGTTTGTCAGTCGACGATGGTCGTACTATCAGGACCGCTCCCGTCGCTCAGAACGCTACAAGGCGTCTCCAGAACAAGTCCTACCCGAGCCACCCAGCACTCATCGAAAAGACAGCGTGCGCTCCGACAAACAAGGACGACAGCTGCAGCAACAACAGGATCCAGACCACCATCCCCAACTATACCGACAAATGGCGACCACCAGCGACCATTCGCCCCCTCGTCAGCAGTTCCGGGAAGACAACTCCTCTGTGCGGCGCCAGTCGAGGAGACAAAGCGATTACTCTCCCGTGCGTTACGCCGAGGGGAAGGGCCATTCACCGGTTCGTCTTCAGGACAGGCCGGACTTCGACGAACGACTGGTCGAGCAAACAGAGCTGCGAGAACAGCAGCCGAGAGAAAAAATTAGAGACAAGGTAAAGCATTTCGCATGGAAGAAATAATAATTGTATTAAACCCATGCATGTCCCTAGCAGCTAAAGCTTCAGCCAAAATCTGTGGTTATAATGAAGTTTTACACAATGCAGTAGTTATCTAAAGTTTCTGAATATTTTGTAAGTAGTTTAAAGGGAAGTGTTAGTGCACAGACATATTCTGATGGAGAATGTTGTTTATACAGAGAGAAATACAGACAACATCCTTGCAGCACGTTGAGGGACCTTCCTCATCCCTCCATGCCCACTTCGGCGGTTCAAGATCGTCGAGGCTCAACCCTCTGCACGGAGACCAGGCATCACAGGCGCCGCGGGCGAGTTCTCCTTCCAGTACCGGCCTTGGGAATCAGATGTACGTGCACCCCCAGCCTCAGCCTCCGCCGCAGTCGCAGCCGCTGCAAGATTTCATCCTCCGTCCTGACCTGACCCCCACACGTGCGCAGCGGCCAGCACTACGGCGGGAGTTCAGCCGCACCGAGCGCCATTACTCGCGCGGAGGAGCCGATGGGAAGGGCAACAGGAGCCCCAGTCTCGGGGTTAGCAGCGGAGGTCAGGGAGGAGCAGGAGGGGAGGACAGAGACAGGGCCGCGCGCAGCCTGACCCCTCGCGCCAGCCCCAGTGCCTCCCCACTCCAGCCCAGCCCCACGCGCGTCATTCCACAAGCGCTGCACGAGGCGATGCTGGCGGAAGACCACCACGCGAGGACTCAGTCTCTGCACCGGAACCACAACCGCAGGTCGTCCAGACGGTCGCCGGCCTTGAAGGCGCAGAGGAGCAAAGAAGTCTGAGAAATTCTGCAGCTCGAATTTTCTCTCGTACATGCACCAGCACGACCTGGTCAAGCCCCAGGAGGTGCGAAGGAAGTGCGGTTTTGTTTTTCCGCCTCTTCTGTCGTCTGATCTCCTCAAATCCAGCTTTTCTCTACCACCGGGGCTGAAGACATACTTCTGGCTTACAGTTGACGGCTTTGGTTGACAGGAAGAATCTGATACCTCAGCATATTTCTCACAGGTCATGTCTGCTAGCCGCTGGATCATCAAATTTACTAATGATGCGAGGCCTCTTGCGGAAGAGAGATGCTCCAGCGAGGGTCAGCCTGTAAAGCAGCACGTCTGCTCATCATCATCGTGCACAGCGATAAAATAACTGACAATAGACGGCCGATGGTGTCAACTACTGAAAAGATCGGTTTCTTCATGACGCCCTAGTTCTCTCGAACATTTTGTTGCTATTCCATGCCTGGTTTCAAGATTTTGAGTTTTGCTGGTGTTTTTCCAGAAGAAAAACGAGAAAGCTGACTGTGTATGGCTGATTCGTGACCTCATCCCAGTCCAGAAATTTGTTTCCAGAAATGGAAAGCAGTACAATACTCAGGTACTGTTCTGCTGCGGGAGGCCGCGCAGGTGTTGAAGACCCATTCCAAGTGGTCTGCTGTCCTTTCACGATAATGCACAACAAAGGTTGAACGATAATGCTTCTTGTTGTTTGTTGTTATAATTTGTTTAAATATCCCATGAACGCCTGCGAAGTTTTGAAGAGGGAAATGACGTCCAGGAAACGTTAAACGCCCCAAGACGGAATGCGGTGACGTGTCCACGAACATTGATAGCGTGACATCTGCTGTCAAACCGTATACACCGAAATGGAGAGACTGAGAGAGAACATAGGTTGCTTGAAAACAATTATTTACGCTAGAAGTTCCTCTGCAGTCTGATAGATTATAGTTTATCTGATAGTTTATCTGATAGATTTTCTTTTTTTCTTTTTGGCTTGGAAAGAGCGAGCTGTGAGCAGCCACCGTTATATGTCTATCCTGTGTGGTATCCTCTGTAAGCTACTACCTGCACATCAGCAACCAACCAAAACCAATGTTGACACACCAAAGGACTACTCATTAATTACTTTTTCTTCTTCAAAGAAAGACAGCGAGAAAGGAATTTAAGCAAATTGTTGTAGTCCCCCTTTTATGAAAGCACTGCTTTTTTGAAATTTTTGTTTTTGTTGTTGTTTACTTCGATTTTTTTTCCGCCTAGACTGTCAGAAGTTGCGGTCGTAGATATTGCATTTAATTAGTTGTCTTTTATTTCCAGCCTCGAACAAGAAATGAATATACGTGAAAATGTTTGTGATTTATAACTATGCTCTGTCGTGAACGCTTGCCTTCTCATGTCGGTGGGCGTGTTGTTCGGCAGAAGGAGTTGATGTCGCTGAGCTGTAAGTATCTCTTCCTGTTTAAAACTGTCTGTGGCGCTGGCACTGCTCTCCGACCCTTCCCATGGCTGATGACGTCAGCACTCCGACTGCTTTTTTTGTGGAGCGGAAATTTTCTTGTTCACGTTCAGATGGGGTCGAACGTTCACTTGCCAAATTCCGACACCCAAGGATACAAACCTGTCTGTGCATGCGCGCACTCCCAAGTCCCACGAATACCCGCACGTGTGTGCAATGATGGACACAATTCTTACCTACAAAACAGACTGTGTAATACTACTCTTTAAATTCTCCCCCTAAACCGTCTATGCACTGCGCACCTGTTATGACATCACTATCGATGGACGACTGTTGGGCTGTGGTGGGCGTGGTCGGTGTATGCAAATACGTCACTTCCGTTTACACGCTAACTTCCTCGCATTTTATACAGTTCTGGTCCATCCCTAGACGATTCCACTATGTTTCTTTTTCATCTTTTAGTTTATAGTTTTCGGCAAACATTACCTTTGTTGATATTGTAACCTCTCTAGAGAAAATTGAGTTCTCCGAGCTCTGGCTAACTAAGATGGAATTTTCCGTCTTTTGCGAAAAGATCGTGTCCTGAATAAACTTTCGTGTTTAATAGTTTCTTTCTTTTCTCACAACCATATAACTTCTTAATTAGCTTAGAGATTATTAAGTTTGGAACAATGAAAGTTTTTCACTTGTACCAACCCTGAACTGTAACCTATATGAACATTACAGTCATTGTTTATAATTGACATCTTTCACGAGCATTGTCATGAGAAACTTAATACTATCGTATTCTTAAGATTTTGGAAAAATATTAAGAGTGTGAGTTTCATTTTTCGAACTACTACCTTTGCAGATTTTAGCAGTTTATAGGATCTGTTTTCCTAGTCTTCACTGTGTCCACGAAAGCTCTTTGCAAATAACGTGTTTTGCTCCCCTCTTCTATATTCATCTAATCTCTAAATGTATGGAACAGAAAAATTACATCACAAATCATCAAATTTCGTGAGTGAGCACTCCTCTCCTTCCACAGGTCTATTATGGATTGCTTAAATCGGTTATTTCCAGTGATTAGAGACTAGTACTGGTGATCAAGGTAATTGCCTGGGCGTATAAAGAAATGTGGAAAATTATTAACTTGAATGTGAAGATGATGGCCTTGTATTATTCAAAAGGAGCTGTTATAGGAACTGTACCCCGTGTCACTGAGAATTTTACTGACCCTCACAGTTTTTGTCACTAATAAAAAACAAAACTTTTCAAAGTTTTAACTAATTATCTGAAATCAACAATGCATCTAGAGAAGTTGGTTGGACTGACCATTGTCTCTATCGAGCATGACCTGGTACCTTCACCAAAAGTAACTCTTTTGTTTAAACTTAAAGCAAAATAGAATGGAAATATCTTTTTAAAATTTTATTGTGGATTTTTCTCCATGGTTGGTTTGCAGTGATGGCGCAGCGTCTGTTGCCTAAGAGGCGCAGCAGCTCCATCACTGGCCCTACTGGCAGCTTCTGATGGTGTTTGCAACAGTGGTATGCAACGGCCATGTATATGAATAAGCTATCTAAAAGTTTGCAACAGGAGTATTGTGTGGGTGTGTAAAATAAAACTGACGACAAAGACTTTTTTGAAAGTCTGTTTAACAACAGGCAAAAGAGAAAAGCGGATAAAATGATTTTTTATCTGCAGTATATACATTGTTGTGAAATCCGACTGGTGCGCGATGAATGAATAAGACAGCCATCTTTGACTTTTCTGCTTAGTAGAAATCTATTAGTGGGGAAAAATCGCGAAAAATTAATAATCTTCGTGGACGAATTACAGTTGATGTTCCTTTTTCTATTCCTGAAAGCTCCCGCAGAATCCCTTTCATAGTAGTCCACTTGTATCTCTTGAAAAGGTGAAATACAATTAAATTTTCGTGTAGCATCTTAACATCCCTGAGCATGCGCAGTCAGCATCACGGAGAACAAAATCTCGAGAGTTCTCGGTGACGTCACGGACGTATTCTCGAAATGCATTAAAACTTAGCATCCTGCGGCTTTCGTTCTTCCTGTTCAGTTTAAACATCTACTTCAGCTAAACAGATTGTCGATATTCTCCATACTCTTATTTAAAATCCACATTTTTCATATCCTGGGTGGAGTACATACTGTACATGTAGATTTGAATGGTGCCAGCTTCCCACCCGTTGTTCAATTACCTGTTGTCATGGAAATCTGGCTTCTGAATGTGGAAGTGTAGGACTATATGCTCGCTTTCCTGCCTCTTTATCTTGTTTCGAGCGTGCTTGCTGGAATTTTTTTTTTTTTTTGACAAAACTGTAAGTACCGGATATTTCTAGTGCAATAATTATATCAATAAATCTATCAATACAGTTGTAGCTGTGTGTCCATCTTTCAGTCTCAAGTTGTTGATGTCCTTTGTCAGTGTGCACCTGTATGTATCCGTTATTATGGTGTTTATGGTCAAACTAGTGAAAACAACGTTAAACCATGCATATTGTTTACACAACAAAGCAATAGATTTATTTCAGTTTCCACATAGCTCCTTTTCTTCCACAACACCAGCACAAAATTACATCTGAAAATTCAGGTTAGAAAGAATTTGCTCGCTTTGCTTCTGTGAAGCAATGTAATATTTGCCACCATCCTATCCCCGACACACACACACGCAATAGGGGGAAAATGCACAAAAAACAATATTGTTTTTTGAGATGTTTGGAGTCTGTAAAATATATTTTTCTAATTAAAAGGTTCCTAGAGGAGACAGTATATAGTAACAAAACCCTTTTCTTCCTATAATGCACAATATTCTGTTTGTGACTATGCAGTGAAAGTATACTAATCATCGTCTTAATACATATTTTTTCCTCGTGGAGAAGCTCACGGCATTTACAAAGTGTGTACACATATATGCTATACACACAGACAGTTTAGTCCTTGTTACTCCTCAAGGAGCATAGGGGCACAACACCACCTCGTCAGCAGACCCTGTTTTGGGCTGCCCCCCTTAGTTGGGTCCATGTGGTTCCGACTTCCTTTGCCTCCCTCTCTACTGTTCTTTTCCAAGTCTGCTTTGGTCACATACACACACAGACAAATAAACCCAAATTAGTTTTTTTCCGCCTAAGCTTTTATAGTTGCTTATCGTTTCGAAATCCGTGAAAGGATACCTGTTAGACACTTGTAGGCCTCTATAAGGACTGGTGCTTACTGCTATAGATGAACAGAATGAAAACAAAGAGTATGTAGCAATCTACAGCCTGAGCATTATGAGAACAATAGTGTAAAGAAAATGATGGTATTAGAAAAGCAAATCATGATTTAGAAGGCACTAAATGAGCCTCTTCCAGACTATTTTTGTCTCTTAAAATGTTTATTAATGGTAGTAAAAACCTAATCAAACAGTTATCAAGGTAATGTGCCAAAAAAAAAAAACCCCAAAAATTATTTGGACAATTAAGTGCCAAATGCTTTAATGCAAGATGAAAATGAAAAAAGGGACACAAAACACCATATAAAAGAAATCATCTAAATAAAACATCTCGCCATTCTTAAAAAATGCATAGGTCAATATGACAATGAATTGCACACATTTTCAAATTTGAATATGAACTTAGATAACTGATTAGTACACTACTAGACTATCCTCACACACTACATGCCCACACCGGCTTATGTTTAGATCACTTCCATAAAAAAAATGGATAAAGGGAAAGCCAGTGCACATACTGTTGTTTCCTGAGGTACACAAACATACACACACCATATTATGCCAAACTTTGAATTCACGGCTGTCATAATGTAAGTCAAATAAATGCATACCGATGTAAGAGTACAAAAATTCTGGAAGCTTGAGTATTAAAATGAAGCCATTAAACTGACAGGATAACATTCCAATAATAGCTGTCCTTTTGTAAGAAGTTAATGCATCATCAGACATCTCATTTCTCAATATCTTTTCTCAGTAATTCTGTTTCTTTTACCAATGCTATCCTAAGAGTAAACTGTTAACTACAATCACTACTGCTGCCACTAGTTACAAAAAAAGAGAAGATTCTGCGGTTCATGTCCTTTAATAAGCAGTTTGGCTTATCCTTATAATTAAAAGAATATCAAGAAATTTCGCTTTCCTGATTTAATACATGAAAGGGACAAAAATAAATATCTGTAACAAAAATATTTAGTAAGAAGAAAATCAAGAATATGACACAAATTAGTGCTGTTTTCTCTTCTGAGCTTGTATCAAGCTTTCATAGGTTTCTGAGAACCAAGACTCATTCATCATGGGCTTCATTGTATTAACCTGTTCTTCAGCTAATACGTTCATCTTGATTTCAGAATGTGAAGGTTAAAAAAAATGTAATGCTGATTTTCCTTTATTTATTTAGCAAAACTTTAGAGCTCCAGAATTGATGAGACAAATATCCTTATGGTTTATGAGCAGTTTTATTATTGGCTATTAAGTTGTAAATAAGGTGACCAGACGTCCTGCATTAGGCAGGACAGTCCCGCTTTTGACCTCGTGTCCCGCCTGAATATTGGGCGGGACGCCCAATGTCCCGCTTTCTGGCTTTCTGGAAGTCCATCAAATGTCCCGGTTGTCTTTAAAAATCTGAATACCGTACACTGATACGCCCCCCCCCCCCCCTACTTTTTTCGGCGTTTTTTGTCGGTGACGACACCATCTTCGGCACGTGTCCCGCTTTCGCTCCCGAAACGTCTGGTCACCTTATTGTAAATGTTTGTGAAACTGCTGAATGAACCGCAATCTGATAAATATAAACTTCTTTTTAAAGCTGCCATCAAAGCAGGACAATTATCCATTTTGCTATAAATGCTTAACTGACAATTTTCTTTTAGTTTCAAACATAATCAACTATTACTGTGTACAACACTCCATTCAAAATCATAGAATACTGTTTAGTATACCACAGTCTTTCACAGAAGTAAAGATGGCTGCCTCCTATCTCTCTTTACCTTATCCACTACAAAGTCTGATTTTGTGCATATGCATGCATACATGTACACATATCCCTGTACCACCACGCCCTCCAACACACACACTCACATGCAACCTACCTACCATTTTCACTGAAATATAAAAGTTGTACAAAATGTGACAAGGTGATTACAGAATAAGCCATATGAAACTATTAAAAGCTTTGTGTGCATTTGGTATAGGGGTTTATAACCTCTTTATGACCTGAAAGCCTAAAATGCCAATGAAGACTAAGAGTCCATCACCTATGATTTTTTTTAGCTTCTTATAGTTTTATATATATATGTTTATCATTGATTATAAATGATTATTCTAGATGAAAAAATGAATGATAATCTGAGAGATTATCAGGAAGTACTTCTGTAAACCTTATATCATCAATACGTCAATTACCCTAGCAGAAACAAGTGATACATTTCCAAATTTATTTGGTTGTATGGCATAGCTACTAGTTCCAACCGAAAATAAAAAAAAAGAGCTGTTATAAAGTAAGCATACAGATAATAAAAATGCAGAGAAGGGTGAATTTTGATTAATCTTAAAAGCCTGTGCCAGAAGTTCCCGTATAAATCTAACAATTTGGTCATAACCATTTGTGTTCAGATTAGCACTATTCCACTGTGTACATCGTTTAAGATGTCATTAGTGGCAAAGTTAGCGATGGTACATTCTGAATGTGTACAAATGAGACAGCAGTCAAGTTAGAAATTTCTATTACTTCCAATCAGTCAATACCTGTCTTCATTTACAACAGCACATATTTATATTTAAAAACAGTTCACCAAGTTATAGACACCAGAAGCTGCAACAAAAAATGCATTATGCAACAGAGCTAATTTACCCAATGTCAACAAAGCAGAAAAATAACTTGGAAGAGGATACAGAGCTGAGCCCCAGGCTAAAAGTCACTGAGGTAATTAACAAAATCAGTAAATATCAATGAACATTTTCACTAACTTAAACTCAGTGATCTAGATGCAATTACACAATTGCTTGGATAGTAGTACTTGAGCAAAATCTCTTTCCACTGCCTAACTTCTTCACACATCTCAACACAAATTATCAGCACACCAGCTTTCAGTTCCAACACATAACCTCCAACTTCTCACAAAAGATCGGTAATAAGGCTCCAAGGAAAAAGAACTCGGACCAAAGTTTTGAAAGGCAAAAAGTGAAAAACTGGTCAAGATTAATGTATTAGTTGGTGCTCCTTTCCACTGCATGAAAAAAAAACAGATATTACATAAAATGAAAAAAGGGGCCACAACTAGGCCATAAATGTAATACTTTGCAGATTTCTTCACAAGGCATTTTGAAAACCTTGTTTCAAGAGCAGCTGGGAAATGTAATAGGAATGATATAAAAAAACAATTTTCATAGTATTATATATATATAAAAAAAAAGCTGATGAGACCAACAAAAAAAAACTAAGAAGTAAAAAAGGGCCAATCAAATATTATTTTACAAAAAGATGCACAAGAAGTGAAAATTGTTTGAAGACTGTAATTTGGTTGTACATATATCAAACAGGCTGATTAAACCTTGTGAAATCACCCAAGACTCATCAAGTCATGATTCCTCTTATTTTCTAATGGTCAATGCCATCAAATACTTTAAATCAATAAATGAAGTTTTCTACTTCAGATATCAACAAACAATTTTTTTTCATGCATTGTTGACTTTTTAATCGTAATAAATACTAATATTTCAACAATTTTAACACACAAGAAAACATGCACGAATATTTAAAAGACATGTTATAATAGAACATTTCTTTATGGCACTTTCCCTTTGATTCTTTTCTTCTGCTGCATCTTGCAAACTAACCCTGAAAAAAGACTTCTTGATAAGCACTTCCCCAACTCTTATGTTTCACTCAGTCAGCCCCACATAACACAATGTATGGCAAACATATCCAAAGTGATGGGTCAGCCTAAAAAAGATGCAAAATGTTTGTAAAATACAAAAGATATAGACTCAGAGAAATCCAATTAACAAGAGCCTAAAAAAGATAATTTTCAAGTCTGGTGGTCACAATCTTTATAAGTGTTACATTAAAAAAAGTTTTAATGTTGTCATTGTTACTAATCACTGCAAAAAGTATTTTTCTTTTAGTGGTGCGCATTATTCAGTGAGCTAATTAAACTTAAATTTTAAGAATGCAAATATCTGATTGATACCAGCAATTTCTAATCTAACAACTTATCTAAATATAGTGTTGAAACACTTTTATAATGGAAATTATACTAACAGGCACATTACTTTTAATTAAAAAAATAATAATAGTGATGATTGTATAATGTAGAATCCCATCATATGGCCAGACGCTTCATGCTTTAAGATTACCAGACCATGAATATGGAGTACAATTTTAACATTACTAAAAAAAATTAAATGAATATTGACAGAATTATCACTTAATTCAAAATTCAAAATAAAAAAAAAATCTAGAATGCATATTTATGTTTTTGACATGGCAGTAACGCACCACCTTATCATTTAAGGTTGGAGCAAGGATACAAAGCACTTTAACTGCACTTGTAATCGAATACCTTGTAAAAACTATTCATACATACAAGAATAACAGTTAAAAAGTGCTAAAAAAAAAAAAGAAAAGAAAAAAAAAAGTCAATCAACATAAAGATTTCACTTGTTTAATTGATTATTAAAGACTTATAATCAATGACTAAGTCTGAATTTATTAAAATATACCAGAAAAATCTTAGCATTTCTCCATTTCCAAGCTAAAAATGAACGCTTTCTTCTGTGGGAATGCAGCATAAACAAATCCTTAAGCATTCGTGAAAGCAGCATAGATTTTACACATGCATGTACTACACACTCACACATTCCCTGCCTCATGCTCTAAATGCAAAAAGGAAAAATTGCATCGCTCATTCTTTATCCAAATTTTTGTGAAATATGACCAACTTAGCTTACTTCTTCATTGATACTATTCCTGACAGAGATACATTAACATTTCCAGAAAAAAAAAAAAAACAGGTAGGGCAAACAAGTTTCTGAATCCTTACACTGCAGTATTTCAGACAATCATGCTGGTTCTTAAGGAAAACGAATTCTAAAAAGTTGAAGGTTAATGAGGTTCACAGTTAAATGGACTGAAGCTTGTCACATTTGTAATTGTTGTTGAAGATTGTCCTTCAGACAAAACATACTTATGTGAACGTGCTTCGTGTGTCAACTGTATTATACTGGTTGGTAAAGTGGCAAACAAAGGTCACAACTATTTCTTTACAATTTACATGATAAATGTTTCTTTAAACTAATGCCTGAACCAGTCAACCAGTTCATACGTGTAAAAGTAAACATGCGAATACACTACGCTTGCTCACCATAACACAATATGTGGATTAGATTTGTATCAAGTCAAAGTCTCATTTCTGCAAGATTGTAATTTCTGATTCATTAGCTACACACTGAAGATATCAGTGCCATGTTTTCATCAAGTAGACAGCACCCACAAACATAATAGATGCTCCAGCCACAAGTGATATCTGACCCCATGTGGACCCAAAGTACTCACGGATGGCTTCCTGCATAGAAAGAATTGAGAAGAAAATCACATCAGGAGTTGCAATTGCAGACACTCTGCAGGATTTGATTCAATAACAACAGATAAAATATTTCCTAAGAAATGATGTGGTAGCAGTAAGACATGTCTATAAATGCCTCTTTTGTGTAAAAGTGAAGGAAATTTCGTAACCTGCTGTTAGCATGACAGGTTGGGCAACAAAGATATACAATTTCCCAGAGAAATGAATCAAGTAATCAAAACTTCCTGAATGAGGTAAAAATGTTTGGTATATTGTTATTTTGATGTAATTATCTTCAATGAAACATTGTGTTGTTTTGTATAATGGATCTAAATGTTTGTACAGTGGAACCTCGGTTAACGAACTTAATCCGTTCTGGAAAGCTGTTCGTTAACCGAAATGTTCGTTATCCGAAACAATTTTTTCCATAAGAAATAAAGAAAATAGATTTAATTGGTTCCCAGCCCCTGTTGACTCGCTATTTGAAAGTTACAGGCTGTATATATATATAGGTATTTGTTTTAATGAGAACAGTTATAATGCAATATAAACGGAGTTAAATAAACATAAAAACATTAAAGAAAGCATTTACACAGAAAACTTGCCGTTTTGACGGCGTGGTTGGAAACAGGTGTGGGGAGGAAGGGTGGAACTACTGCTTTGAATCCCCTCTCCATGAGCACACGTGACATTATAAAATCGGGGGAGACTTCCTTTTCTGTAGCTTTGAGGTTGAAGAAAAAAACTTGTCCAGTGTCTGCTTCTTCTGCCTTTTTTTGTAAAACTCTTCGGTAATACGACATCACATATCCGACAGACGCATGCCACCTTCATACTTTGAAATCATTTCCTTTTTCAATTCATTTGTTGGCCGCGTCCTTGTCATTACCTCACTACTATTAATTGCTCTTAATCTTCTTTGGAGCCATGATTGAGGATTATCTTATTAAAATAAAGCACAACAATCACTAAATAAGAAGGATGCGCACAGGTAAGGAACGACTGATCGTAACTGTCTCGAGCGCGAATGATTACATGCTGGTCGGTCACGTGTGGTTCACGTGGCTGTTCGTTATCCGAAATTTTGTTCGCTATCGGAGACAAATTTTTAACGAAATTTGTTCGTTATCCGAAATTTTGTTCGCTATCCGAGACAAATTTTTAGCGAAATTTTTGTTCGTTAACCGAAAAATTCGCTATCCGAGGCGTTCGCTAACCGAGGTTCCACTGTATTGTGTTTTAATGTAATATTACTTTTATAGAATCCTCTGATGCTCAAAATTCTATTTTGTGTAAATATTGTTATTTTCTGAGGGAAATATTCTGCAGTATGGTAACTGTAAGATGTAGATATTCGTGGAAGTTAAACTGTTGTGAATTGTAACCAAACTTGAATTTTGAACAATTTTACCTCCAGGAAAACAAAAGGTATTACAAACACATTAATCTGATAAGTTAAATATTTAGAGTGACAGTCACCAAAATAAAAACTAGCATAACAAACTAAGCAAGAAATAGTCCAAAGAACAGGAGGTTAACATTCAATAAAACGAAACAAACAAAAAGTAAGGAAAAAGAGAAAAGAAATAAGTGGGCTAAAATGCAAGAAAATGAGAAAAATGGCGACAAAACATAACTCACTATGACCCAAGAACAATTTGAAACATATTTTTGAATTTTCTCTAATTAGTCACTAGCCGAGTGGTTTACACTTGAAAGTGCAGTTTGCATAAATTGACTTTCAGATTAAGGAATGTCCTTACAAAATATTCTGAACTTGATGAAGTATTACACCATTAATCCTGCCCATTAATAATTAAATCTAGGAAGTATATACACATTAAAATCTTTAATATATATACTAACCCATCCTCCACGCTCAATGATCCACTGGGCCACTCGATCTCTGATGAAATCCATGATGAGATTTATGATTGCACGTATTAATGGTATTCGATCTAGAGCCTGTAACAAGCAACAGAATCGTCTTGCAATGAAAAAATGTGATCAATGTCACAATCAATGCTAAAAACATGACTGGACATAAATGATGCCATTTTTTTTTAATTATCCACTTCTTATATCAAATAACAAAGTCTAACTACCAAAGTGGGAGTAAAACATGCAAAAGAAAATACTTCAGTCTTATAAGCTTGTAAGCTCTTGCTTATTTAAACTTCATTTGCTCCAGGATTGCACAATGTTGATCAGATTGGCTTCAGCTTCACGCAAAATCTCCTTTTTAAGATTTTCACACGTACTATCTTTTTCGGAGATCCTCAAATTGACTGAAGTTTCTTTCACTCATTTCTTTCTTCAACTTCTGTATTCATTCACACAAACTAATAAGCTACATGAATATTCTTACCAAAAAACCTCCAAAAATTTAGCAAAAACTTTTTTCCTTACATAAATCAGAGCAATTCTTTAGTGTATCAAAATCCTTTAATTTCTGAGCTTATTTGGGAATGTTTGTGGTTGTTTTATGCAAAGTTAGCAGCTAAAGGAATATCAAAATAAGCTTGTCATAAAATGATGCACAACCTTCAGAGAAATTATTTAACTCTGAGATGAGATTTGAACAAAGAATCTACAGTGTCATTGTGACAGCTACTGTACTGATATACTGCTGGATCATGCTGTCTGGGAAAATAGTGAAGAACACTGTTTAACAGCATTTCTCTTTTAAAAATTATACCAAAAAATTAACTGCAGTTGACCTGTATTTAACACTCACTGCAGTCATTTCACAGTTGAAGGAAGAACATTGGATTGCAAACTTGAAAATTGTTTGTGGTAAATTTATTTCTCATTTTATTGCTGGTACACTGTATTTGTATAAAATCATATGACATGGTAGCCATCTTGCTTTTCACAAAAACATCTACTCACCTTGATGCAGACTTTATAAGCAAAATAGAACAGAGCTACCACACGTCCCCAGTTAAATACGCCATCCTCAAAGATTTTTGAAGCTACGCTCAGAAAAACTCTTCTTTCTGCCTCTGGGGGAACCTTCTTTACCAATCTGGAAATAAATATTTTCTTTTATTGTAAACCAAAAAGAGTGAATAGTTACACAATTTATTTTTATGGAACTGAAACTTAACTCTCACTATACAACTCCCTTCATTTCAAAAATATAATATCAAACTTCGCCTAATATAAAATGGCACTCGGTTTATTTTAAAACTTTACACCAAAAGTTATTTTATTGCTTTAGGAGTACCTTTAAAAAAAACTTAAGATTTATATAGCTGTACTCAAGTACTCAAATTTTAAAATATTTGAGTAAAATGAAGAGAAAGAAGAGACATCACTGTGCATACACATGGATTGTTTCCGCTATTTAGTGGAGAAGCATCTCTATTTTGAGTCTGAAGCTGAATGTTTGAATTTAGAGGATGAGTTCTTTCTCACTTCTGATGAAAATGATGACTAAGAAGATGGAGATAATGGAATCATTCGTCTAAGCCATGTGACCACTAGTTGTGACTAAGAAATGTAAGCCAAACGTTTACTTTTTATGATTGGTAAGGACTACTCATAAAGTCTCAAACAAGAGTATTTTTACAAAGAGTACATTATAATTTTTATAGTGGTTGCTTCTTTTGCAAGAATTTATAATATATTTGGAAATTGTTTTAGCGTGTTTTGTCATAATATTCAGATTGTCATGATTTTCTGATGCATCCTTTGTGTAGCACTATTAAATACAGAGGATGAATGCTTCCTTTAACTTTTTCTTTTGGTATCGCGTTTATCATTTTTTTCTTTAGTTTGGTATAAAACAAGTGTACTTTCCAATACATTTGCATTCAATCAGTGAGTCTTTGTAAAACAACCCAAAAGAAAGTAGCTTAGCACCCTGAAACCCCCAGTATAGTAAGAGTTAAGATTAAGGCTAACCTTACACTACATCTAAACAAAGTTTTTGCTAAAACTTCCTTTATGCAAATTAATAATGAAAAAATATGAGAATAATTCAATAAATTTTGAATAAATAATACTACAGTCAAACTTCTATAAGTCGAAGCTTCATGGGAGCGATTAAAACATTTGAGTTACGGAACGGTTAAGTTAAGGAAGTTTGTCAGAAAAAGATTATTTTCTTCTCTGTGGACATCTTTATTTCTGAATGTACTCATACATCATTCTATTGGCAATTGCAAAACAAAAGAGAGAAGAGTTGGGGGCAAGTGGGTTCTGGCCCTCTGGCCACTATTAAAGTTTAATTTTAACCAAATGCTCATTTCTTGTCATTCTTTTAAAGACACTCCAGCACCCTGCAGATATGGAGTCGCATTAATTGCACATGTTTCTTATATAGAAAGGAGAATATGGGAGCACAGGGCCGATGGGGGAGGAGTACAAGATTTTACACTTTTCGACGTATTTTCAAATGTTTTCAATATGCTAACCGGCTTAAAATTATTTTTGGCTAGGCCGATTTGAGCTACGAAAGTTGAATATGCATTGCTTTAATGGAAAACCAACCAAATGATGTTTAAAATTCAAGTTATGGAGAATTTTGACTTGCGGAAAGTTGATTTACAATAGTTCAACTGTAGTTACAATAAATTATGGGATCTTGCATACTATAAAATCTGAGGAATATTACTTCACAACAAACCACTTACTCTTGAATTTTGTGATCTTTGTCTAACTCATCTCCAATGAAACGCAGAGCTCGAGCAATTTCTCTGCTGTGGTCCATTGGAGGTCCTGTAGAAAGGAAAATAAAAGTTAAATTTTAAAACAAAACTGGTCAAATTATGCTTCCTTTAGTCTTTTCATCAGCTGTTTCAAGAAATTATAATCTTTACTTTTCACACCTTTTAAACTTATTTTTAAAAATATTATAATACTTGCAAGACAATTTTGAAGTATATACACAATATAGCCCTGCAACACAAAAGCCTTATTCAAGCAGTATCAAAGATAACTACCTAGAAAGCAACAGCAAAGCTATGGGATATAGATGTGAAGTAAACTATTCTGATGACCCAGCTTCATGTGACTGTAAACAACACTTTAATACCTTCATCTCTTGCGAGACTTTAATAATTTTATGAAAACACATTTAGAAGAGAAGGTAAGCATGGCAAATCCCTTTCACTTCTCAGCCTTTCTAAACTGTACTTCCTCATTTTCATCAAATTGTAAATCAATACTCTCTTCACAACAGTGAATGATTTAATCTAGCCATTCACACCAACTGTCTATGACAAATGGCATTGACATCGACCTAAGATTTTGCATATTTTGCATAAACCTTACCACATGGCGTTCCTGGTTCCTGCAATTCATCAACCCCTGGTGTGTTGATGATTCCATCGCGAACCATGCGTTCATGGATGAAGTTGTTCAACAAGTAGCGACCCTGGTTTGTAACATCATCAGTACTGAGATGTTTCTTCCTCGTTTTCTTTTCTTCCTCTAGAAAGGTAAAATATCTAACTGAACAAGTTGTATGTCACATAATATTTATTTATAATATCATTTATTGTAATACCAAGACAAAGACTTGTGGGTGTTGCTACCCGCTGTCGAGTTATGCGGGGCAAATTTCACAAGGGATGAAAGTCCCTGAACATTGAACAAAAGCAGAACCTATTAAGCTGTTTTATAAATAATCACCACTGTTTAGCAGTAAGAAATAGTTTCCTGGCATCTTTACGTCAAAAGTAGAATCGACAACACATCGACACTTCATGCTGGTTGCTATCATACCGAAGCCGTCAAGGGTATTTCTGGAGCTCGATGAGGTCAGCAATTCGTTTGAACATGTCAGTTTTTCTTAGACAGCCATCATCAAATAAGACATCTAGACAAATCTACCAACCTGATGAGAAGAAAGCTGATGGTGGCTGCACTTTACTGGCCATTATCCTTTCAACAACCTATGAAAACATGCAACAATTTGACTACATGGGCAGCGACATGCCACTATGAGCGCTGCCGACAGGGGAGATCAGCGTTGAGGTCTCGAGTATACTAACCTCTTTGAAAGAAGAGTGCTACAGTCGAACGAACTCGTCTGACAAGAAATTCTCATGTTTAAATTAGCTGAATCCTTGTGCTTTGTGACTGGAAATTCTGTTCATTTCTTTCTTTCTTTTTTAAACGTTGGTACTAAGAGCATTTGAACACTATACGGGAAAAAACCCTGCAGTTTATTAAAGATGTGCGCAAGATTCGCCTCGAAAGATTTGCTTACATAATTATATTATATCGGTCCGGATGAGAGTGTAGTTGTGCAGAGCTTTTTATTTGTTCGAAACAAAATTCGCTTGGCATTTTTTTAAAAAGTTTGGCTCTGATCGTTTCTCTCAAAATTATGACTATAAATCTAAATAAAGGGAAGAAACAGAAGATCAAAACTATTGAAAATAAATTTATCTGGTATTTGCTCTTTTAAAAAAAACTATAATAAAGTATAATTTAAATTGCGGCACGTGAGCGTGCGTGTGTGAATTTAAAAATGTAGAAGTCAGAGGATCGAGGGAGGACTTTAACAATAGTTTTGATTTGAGATGGTGTATAGGAGCTAGAATAAAATGACTATAGGAATCAAACTCATAAAAAAAATTCCTTAAAGATAAATACAACTGGTGAGACGTTGCCCGCATCTTAGCTGCTTAATTCTTAGTTTACACTAAAGATTAGAATGAGCGTGCTTAGCTTCCTGGCTTGTTGATGACTCATATATATATATACTCCCTAGACCGTCCCAAATTTGGTATTACTTTATCACCGCGTTATTATCTCTGAAATGTGTGTGTGTGTCGGTGGCGTAGCCCCGCGTAGGAAAAGTCGGCCTCGAGAGTTGTGTGGGCGGACTCCATGCTGACAGTGAACAACGCTCACATTCTTGCCCCTCAGTATCTTTTTCGAGGATGGCGGGTGCCCTCTACCCCCTTGCCCCTGTGGTTGCTGCGCCACTATGTGAGTGTGCTCAAGTTTACCTTCCACTCTACGTTAGTGTACGACGAGGGTGGAGGGGGGATTCAATTGAAAACAAGAGGAAACCAAACTGTAGTTATTTGAGTTATTTACTCTACATAGCCACTCCCAAAAAAGTTGACTACTGTCATTCGCAAACTAAGACAGCCCTAGCTTTCACCTTCTCCTTTATACGCCATGACAGTTTGAAATTCTAATTGAATGTTTATACATATCACAGCGACTTTGGCGTGTTCAGAAGTGCTATTGTTGATCGACATTCATGTCTTTATCTAATACCGACCTATTTGTCCACAATGTCCCCGTAAACATTAATTACTCGATTTCATGCTGTATTATGGCAATGGGCCAGTATTTCTGAGAACGTTTCCTTTCGGTTTTATTCAGGGCTGGAACACATGATGAGTAACGCAAGCAATGCACCCTATGTCATTATTTGTCGTTATACTTCAACCACATATTTTAGCCATTACACGCTGTAAAGTCTGTGGTTCTCAGCGAACCTCTTCCGGGGAAAGAATGACTATGATTTGGCAGCTTGACAAAGAATATAAACTGACGTGTAGGTGGACAACTGAACCTTCGGCGGGGCTAGCTGACGAGTAGTCCTACCCGCTTCACCTGGCCAGAGGCTGAATCCATCTTGATAAAGTTCTTTGCCTGGCGCAGCAGATGACAAACTCATGGGCTTCTTTCTGATGCCAGTTACTGCTACAGTATGTACGTAAGTGAAAAAATTCCAAACTGACTAAAAAGCTGGCAGAAACACAGATCGACAAACGGACTGGCTGAGTGGGCAAATGGAAGACAAACGGACAGACTTTTATATTGAAATGACCGAACGAGAGACTCGCTAACGGATGTCGAACATTTATTGCTTTTCACGTCAACCTACGTGACTATAATCTACGTTTTCTGTTGTATTGGTGTTTGTTTGTTTTTATCTCGCCACTTGAGATCAGCATTTGGCTGCTTGACATTCACATACCTCATAAATGTTGTTATTTATAAATGTATCCCTAAATCGGCTGGTAAAAATGGTACATTTTAATGTCAACCCCCTCATATGCTACCAATCCCAATATTTTCTAATATCTCCAAGATGCCGACCTCTCACTGTTTGCCTTGAAAAGTAAGTATGGCTGTCAGATGAGAAATCTTATACCACTTTGTGTCAAAAGTTTGCTTCCAATTTGTGTCGAAATATTCCCTCTAATCCATGTCGACAGATTTCCTCTAAATCATGTAGAAAAATTCCTTCAAATACAAACCGGAATAAGCAGACGACCAATAAAGCCTCATTCGGCTTAATTAGCCCTAGTATACAAGACCAGCTTACTAATCCCTGACTAGCATTGAAGTGTGTACCTGCCTGTCGATATGTTACTGCATTTAGAGATCGGATGTCTGTTTCTACCTGTGCTGTTCATGTTTGTGTCAATGAACGAGAATCGAATGATCGAGATAATTAATGCAAGCCAAGTGTCACCAAAGAGAGCATTACTAATTGCATCTGGAACCGGCAGTTCCTCTCTGCGGCCAGTTTTTGTCGTAGGCGATTTCAGTAACTTTGTGAAATGCTCTTTTATTCTGTTTTATTTTAGATTTTTTTTATTTGATGAGGTACCCAGCTACGCTTGGGTTATGTGCCGCTGAGTGTTCCGGCTGCAATGCCAATGTTTACTTTCGATTTAGCTTAGTCATATGTTTCGTCAGTGTAATGAAATATTGAAACATGTAATCTTCCTGTCCCTTCCCTAACTTGACAGGCAAATCATGTTTTTGACTAAAGCTACCTCTTCCTTCTTCCTCTCTCTGTGGCATCAGGACTGTCTCAAATTGCGACACTGTCCATGCTTTTGCGGTGAGTATACATCGCAATCTTTTCTTCATAGTATAGAACCATGTGGAACCACCGGTAACATCCTACACTGGAGAAACAAAAATATAAAGTAAACGTACTTCGGAGAAATTATCCACCAACCAAAAATAGCCTGTAACCAACCCGAAATCAAAATAAATATTCATATTTGGTTGAAATTGACCAATCGGTGTGGATCTCGTGGGGTTTCAATCGCCTCCTAACCCTTTCCTCCTCCCAACACACACACATATCGCAGTACTCAGTTTAATTATCGATAAACAATATTATTAATATATATATATAATTCATATTACAGTACTAAGAATTAAAAAAAAATCCATTACAATCAAAATTGCTTTATTGCTTCAGACAGAATAACCTAAATGTGTCACGGAAGAATCTAAGTGCACCTGTGTATTAAACTATCAATCTTCGCAAGGTTTTCTACGAGGGTCGTTCAAAAAGTTCTAAGTTCACTTCGAACCTGAGTAGAATCAAAAAGAATTAAAGCAAACATTTGAAACACCATGGTTCTCCATCCCCGAAGGAATTCAAGCAGGCAGCTTCTGTTGGCAAGGTGATGACTTCATTTTTTGAGATTATGAGGCGTAATCATGATCGACTATCTGGAAAAGGGAAAACCGATCAATGAACAGTACTATGCATCACAATTAACACAAATGAAGGAAGCAGTCACGTTGAAAGCTGATGGCAGATGTGGTTTTGCTCAAGGATAACGCACCCGTTCCCTGTAGCTGAAACAGCCAGCTGAAACATCCCAATTCCCAGATTTAGCTCCATCTGACTTTTACCTCTTTCCTAAATTCAAATCCCGCCTACGTGGTCGACATTTTGGAAACAAAGATGAGGCAAATATATGCAGTGGAGGAGTTTGTGGAGGACCAAGTCGCCACCTCTTTCGTGATGGGATTGCAATCTGTGAGCATCATTGGACCAAGCGCATTGATGTCAATAGGGACTATATAGAATAGGCGTGAAAAATTGTCTTGTTTCTGCAACTCCTTCTAGGTGAGGCTCGCAGACTTTTGAACGACTCTCGTAGTCACCTTCTTGCAATAAATATTCTATGACATCAAATGGTTGAATTAAACCGGAGCCCCGCCTTTCTTTTCCCCCGCCAAGTAACTTAATAGTGTAGACAAGGACATGTGCACTGATCTTACATCCGATGAGGTGGTTATTATTTTTCAGTTTCAATCCTTTTCACAGGACCAAGAGATTATGTTTAGGAAAAGACTGTCGAAGAAGGGCAAAAGGACAAGAAGAGAAGGGAAAAAGAAGAAAATGACAAATAAGGACGATGACAAGGTTGGAATAAAAACTAGAGGAGGGGCGGGGAAAGGAGAAGAAGATAATGATCGCAGACACAGCTTTGTTCAAGTGAGAAATTCGTCGCGGCCATCTGCAAGGCTACAGCTCAACTGGTCTGTTATTAATTCTGAATATTTTGTTTATTTTCAGACATCATGAACTTCGACCCCTTTGTTGACAACCCGCGCTTTTCCCACAAGGTGACCTGGACATCCGGCTCTTGCTGCGAGCAGCTGACTCTCATCAACGCCATGGCAATCGCAGGCGACGGACGCCTGATCCTAGCCGACTACATCAACGTCCGGGTCTTGGTCGTCCCCTTGCAGGGGTCACGCCAAATAGAGGCGACGACCCCGCGTCTACGGAACAAGCCGCTAGCGGTGTGCTTGTTGCCAGGCGACCGGCAGGCCGCCGTCACGGGAACTCAGAAAAGTCTGTTTCTGATTGACCTCCCGCTGGACCTTCCTGGCGGCGAGATACGAGTGTCAAACGTGCACACCGCCCGACAATATTACGGGATAGGAGTCACGAACCACTTCACCTCCGCCTTGGTTGCATGTTGCCATGACGACGAGGGCGGTCCGGCGAGTGTGGACGTCATCACGAAAGAAGGCGTTCTCCTGAAATCTATCGTCAGTGATAGCTTCTTGAAAGAGCCTTACCATTTGTGTATAACAGACAAAGAACTTTTTCTGTTGGACATGAGCGAACGTAGAATTTTTCGTGTGAGCCTGGGCACCGACTCGGTACAGTTAGACAGCTTGGATGTAGCTTTGCAGAAGCCCTCCCACCTGGCTGTGGATCCCGCTGGCAACGTCTACGTCGCCGAGAAAAACGCCAAAAGCGTGCTGGTGGAGTCACGTGACATGCAGCAGCGTCATCTACTAACGACAGCAAGCAGTTCTCACACTGCTGTTCTCGGGCCCCAGGCTCTATGTGTCACCGGCAGCAATCTAGTGGTGTCCTGGTACGGGCTGGTGAGTCCCGAGCCCAGAAACGAACAGGCATGTGTCGTCATGGTCTATGATTTCAACCCAAATTAAAAATTTGACATCGTGCTGATCATTAAATTTACAGTCAATTTGTATTTTATTGGTTCCCACACACGGTGATCGAGTCAGAACATTTCGTGCATTCTATTATTTGTGTGCATGTTGTACGTTCATTCGTTAATGTGTTATTTTGTAGTCCTCGGTTGTAGTTTACATTATATATATATCCAGTTTTCAGGCCCGTTCTTACCCCCCGCGGGGCCCGAGGCATAGGGTATGTGCGGGGCCCTTGACACCACGATCGCCACGGTTGTTATTTAATGAAATGTGCGGGGCCCTAGGCAGATGCCTCGTCTGCCTGCCCCTAAGCACGGCCCTGGCTGCAGTCATTGCCCGCTTCTGGACAATACTCTGAAGTCAAAGACGGCCCGTTGACAGTTTCATTCTTCTATATTTAAAATAATGGCTTTAAAGTGCGAGAGAGATAAAAATTAAAAAAAAAATAACTTGTACATTAAATGTTGCAATCCATCGACTGTTCTCTCACTGTCTGTCGCCAATATAAAGCTGAGAACATTTCGATTGATGTTTTCTTCCCTGACTATCACCCACAGATGAATAAACTGCACCCATAAACTTATTTTTATATACAGAGGAGAGAACACTCCACAAAATGCGCTTCATGTGAAAATTTGGAATCTCTGTCCAGCTGTGTTATTATCGACTGACCCTGCATTTCAAGTACAGTGATACCTCGGTTCTCGAACGCCTTGACTTTTGACCAAATCGGTATTCGACCAGGAAATTCGAGAAAATTTTGTCTTGGAATCCGAACAAATATTTGGAACTCGAACATCCGAACGTCCGAGATGAGCCGAGTTGAGCCGAATGGCGTTCATTCTGCCCAGCGCGCCTTGCTTGCGTCATCAGTGTGAGTGCAGAGAGAGACAGTCACGTTTTTGTGGAGAGAGTCATAAAATGTGTGCAAAATGGGCAGAAATCGCAAATTTTGTTGAACAACATCACCCTGATAAAGTGGTAGCAAATAGAGCAGTTAACATTTTTAATGACAATGTTATGTCCACTTTCCGCAAAATTTTGCAAAGGAGAAAAAAAACAGCAAACAATTTGTGGCCAAGTGGTGAGGTATCTTTCTAACCACGACAACCGTCCATCAGTAAAAATACAAGCAGGTCTTGTATTCAGGTGCAACTCTTTTACTGCACGGCTAAAACAATCGCCACGGCTGCGCCACACGCCGAAGCTCCCTCACTCATCGCCGTTGTTCGTCGTCTCGTCTTTGTCCTAACGTCCTCCGTTTGTCGTCACCTTTTTGTCGTCACCTTTTTGTCGTCATAAAATATGACGTCATATTTTATGACGTCATACTCCAGCCCATCACATCCCCGCCGACTCTTTCTCCAACGGTCCTCGCTGATGAGCTTTAGCTAGCAGACTAGGGCTGATATACAAGTTCACCTAATTATGCTGGCCTTGGGGGGGGGGGGCTCCAATATTTAAACCTCGAAAACTCGAAAGAAGATCTGTTGCTGCCGCAAGCAACGCCTAGTCATCAGCAGCTGGTACTATTTACCTACAGAGTACAGAGTTGTCTTGTAGAACAAACATCTGTACTTCGCCTAATAGCTAAATCTAACCGACTGATTATTCTTCTCCTGAATAACTGCTACATGGGCATTCCGTCCATCTGTCCTGTGTGTAATTGTCCAGTCAGAATAACATTTCGTAGGCACAGCCGTGGCAAGCGAAAGGATATGAATAAAATAACAGATACACAAACTAATCAATGATACAACATATTGCTCGTTATCTATAGAGTCAAACATTACCGCGAGCTAAAATATGTCCCTCGTATTCATATGGTCTCTGAATAGCGTCACACGAAATAGTTCCTTGCACATTATGTGTCTCTTGCTTGTCTCGCGGCAAGTCTCTGAGATCTGCGTGGCTGAGACACTACAGGTTCTGTCACAAGAGTTCTGGTTTGCTGGGGTGGTAGAACATCATACCAAAATGGCGTTTCTTCGTCACTGTCTTCCTCCGGAGCGTATGGCGCTTCCGGCAGTTGAATATCCTCTAGCTGTAGAGGTGGCCTCGCTGCTTTAATATCGCTTCTATTTAAAGTAAGTGCGGACCCCCCAGCGAGGGGTCTGACTGTGTATACCGCACTCTTCTCCCCAAATGGGCGGTTGGTGATCACGTGCAAGTCTGGCTTCCAGATGTCTTGCATTTTATTGCGGCCGGTGACTCTGTTGATAATATATACGTACTGCCCGACGTGCAGTGGTTGGTCTCTCGCCCGCTTGTCTGTGTGCCGCTCACGGTTCCGTGCCGCATCCTTGGTATTACGCAGAGCCTTGTAAAAGGCCTCCTGCAGCCGAAGACGATGTTGTCGCACCCAGTCGCTTGTGCTCACGGCAGAAGGGCTTTGTCGACCCAGAAAATAGTCAACCGGAAGGCGTGGCTCCCTGCCAAACAATAAGAAATATGGTGCGAAACCTGTTGACGCATGTGGGGTGCTGTTGTAGGCCTGAAGTAATTCCGGCAGGTATTCTGGCCACCGCCGCTTGTGTTCAACAGGTAGCGTTCTAAGAAGGTCGTGCATGGATCTATTGAATCGCTCACACTGACCATTTCCTTGGGGATGGTATGGCGTCGTGCGGACTTCTTGATGTCATAGAGCTGGCACAATGCTTGCACCACTTTGCCCTCAAAGTCCCGGCCTGGTCACTATGGAGTCGCTGAGGGACACCAAACCTTTGGAACCATTCTTGCACCAACACCTTTGCGACAGTATCGGCTTGCTGATCCTTGTGGGAATGGCCTGCGTGAATTTTGTAAACACTCAGTCATTATTAGTACATTGTCCCTGCCATCACTTGACATTTCTAACTTGTAAGTCAATGGCCAGCACTGCAAGTGGGTAATCAGCAAGCAGATGTCCTGAAGGTGTTGGTGCACATTGTCGACGGTTTAACACACACCTGTCACAATTGTCTATGTAGTTTTTTAACATCACAGTACATCCCGGCCAGTATACTCTGGCTTTTAACAGTGAAATAGTCCGGTCAAATCTTGGTGCCCCATGCGGTCATGTACTAATGAGAGAATATTGGGTCTTAGAGCACTGGGGAGCACAAGTTGTTCGACCTCTCCAAGTGTAGTGTCACTCACTCTTCGAAACAGCAGCTCGTTCTGACAAAACAGTCTTGAATGCTGTTTTCTTAGTACGCGTGCTTCGTGTTCCTGTGACAGCGGGGGTCTCTTTGGCCAGGCATTAATGATAGCCTTGAGGATACGATCCTCAGCCTGCAGTGTCCTCAACGTGGCGGTTGAAAGCTGTGGAAACACTCCAATAGAAGTATAATGTCGTCATCCATGGATGGTGATATGCGTGCACATCACATGGCTGCTGTGCACACACAGCTCACACGATTCAGAAATCTCTACTGGGATGGAAGTGCCGTTAGAGTGAGAGAGGTCCACATCGGAATGTGCACCGTCACATATTGGAAGTCTAGATAATCCATCTGCAGGATTCTGACTGCCTGGTCGATATACAACAGTCATGTCAAACTGTGCCAGTTGCGATGCCATCTCTGTTCCACTGCTCCCAGCTTTGCAGTTTTGTAATGACAAGCGCGTTGTTGTCGGTGTACACGACGAACTGTGCACCTAGCAGGTAGTGTCTGAACTTGTCAGTCACCGCCACTTCATCGCAAGAAATTCCAACTTCATGCTGCTGTAATTGCTGTCATTTCGCTCTGTGGGGCGCAGACGTCGGCTGGCATAGGAAATAACCCGCTTTCTGCCCTCCTGCACCTGTGACAGAATGGCACCGAGCCCCTCGTTGCTGGCATCGGTCTCTACAATGAAAGGCTGTGTGAAATCAGCGTACCCTAGCACTGGTGCACCTGACAACACCGACTTAAGGGTGTCGAACGCAGCCTGGTGGACACACTGCCATTTCGCTGTGATATCATTCTGTCTCTTTTTCTTTTCTTGCGTGGCCTGCGTCACCAGGTCATGTAATGCGCCAGCTATCTTGGCGAACCCCTTGATAAATCGCCGGTAATAGCTGGCAAATCCCAGGAAACTGCGTAACTCCGAGACAGTTTTGGGCACCGGCCACTTCTGTACTACCTCTACTTTTCCAGTTTCACAACTGACACCTTCAGCGAAATGTATGGCCTAAGTAGGTCACCTCTCGCCGGAGGAATTGGCACTTATCCAGCCGCAGTTTTAATCCCGTCTCCACGATGCGTCCCAAGAGCCGATCAAGATGTGCTAAATGTTCATCGAACGTCTTGGAGTATATCAAGAGATCGTCTAAGTACACAAGAAGGAATGAAAACAAAAAGTCCGACATTGTCGTCTGCATTAACCTCTGGAAGTGGCTGGTGCGGATGTTAGGCCCATTGGCATCCTGGTATACTCAAATAGTCCCATGGGTGTCACGAACGCGGTTTTGTGTCTGTCATCTGGGTGCATCGCTATCTGGTGGTAGCCGCTGGCAAGGTCAAGTGTTGAAAAGTACTGAGCCCCCACCAGCGCGTCAAAGGACTCCTGGATGCGTGGTAGAGGGTAGGCATCTTTGACTGTCTTTTCATTGAGCCGTCTGTAGTCTACACATAGGCGCACACTGCCGTCCTTCTTCCGCACAATGACGATGGGTGCAGCGTATGCACTGTGGCTCTCCACAATCACTTCTGGTCTAGCAAGTCTTTTTATATGATCTTGCACTTCCTTTAGCTGGTGCGGAGCGATACGACGGTAGGGCACGCTACCGGCACCTCGTCCGTGGTACGCAGACGATGGAAGACAGCGTCCGTGTATCCGAGGTCCGTCGAGTCCCTAGCAAAACCAGACACATGCTTGTTCAACAGCGCCTGCAGTCGCTGATGCTGACTGACGGTGCCATCAAAGTCTGGACACGTGACGAACAGGTGTGTCAGTGACCTTAACCTTAGGGGAGCTGCTGGACTGATTGCAGATGATTAACTCGTTCACACCGACATCCACCGTGACACCTTGTTGGCAAACAACATTGTCCACAACTTGTAAAGTTGCGACGACAGTACGCGCCGGCAACGTAACGCTGCTACTGGTCAGGTTTGCCAGACGCACATAGCGGCTGGTGTGATGTGCTCCTGTGAGGGTGGGGACTAGCACCAGCCCCCTGGTAATGGTTGTGCTACGGGGGCGGCGAGCAGAGGCGATGGTACGGCACGCTCGTCACTTTAATTGTGACCATTGAAAATGCAGGAACATACGTGTTGACAGCGGCCCTAGCCAGTCCTTTTGTTGACACTGTCCTCTCAAGGTGAGCCTCACGCACTGCTACCTGTACTGCATGCGGCACATCTGCGGTGGCGTCAGGTATCCGATCAAGGACGTTCATCCCTAGTAGAAGTGGTACACGCCTCCTGCGCTCTCTTGTGCCCGCATCGACAGGATCATTGACAATTAGGATAGGAATGTCTTTCAGACACTGGTCAAAAACTTTAATATCCACCAGCGCTACTCCTGAATATGGCACTTCCGCTCCGCCGGTCCCTCTCAAAGGTGATGGGGAGATGATTTAATTGTAAATTCTGTATATGCCCTCGGGCCCATTCATCAGTGACTGTCGTCACCTCACTGCCGGTGTCGAGCAGCGCCAGTACTCGAATTCCTTGAATTTCCGCCTCCACCGTCGGACACTTTCCAGTCAGTCCTGCTACAACTCCTTTCCCCGTCATCCTGTTACAAGACGACGGGGACAGTCATGTTTTCCTGACCGGTTGGGCTGCTGTCCTCCGAGATGTTGTTAATCGCTGCCGCTTGGACGCCGCGCCGCCCTCCTCCTCGCCTGTAAAAGCTGTTTGTGATAGGGCTGAATCTTTGACCATCTCGTTGTCTCGCCTGCTGTCGTCGCAGGTATCTCTGTTTATGCTGACAATCAGCCTCCCGGTGCCCTCTCGTTCGCACCAATAGCACACAAGTGCCGCCGGTCGTGCGGTGCGGGTGGAGAGGATATTACTTTGTTGGATCCTATGAGGCTGGGAGGCCGTTTCCATTTCAGCTGCCTGACTCGTGCAGTCAGGCGATCTATCTCGTCCTCCCTGTCTTCATTGCCCTCCTCCTCTCTCTCTACACGCTTTGCCGTCTTCAGTAGGTCGGCAAAAGAAGAGGACTCATTGTCAGCCAGGTGTCTGGGACGTTTCCCGTCGAACATGGCAATTCTTCAGCCCCTTCACCAACTGGGGCCGCCAGATGGATATTTGAAATAACCGCTTCTGCAGGCTGTTTGCTTTTGCCTGCAAATTTGGCGAAAGCGTCGTGGCATACTCAGCAGACGGATTCTTCACGCCGCTGTCGGCGGTTATAAAAACTGGCGATTACATCGATGACATCTTTCCGTAAAGAAATCAGACAAGCAACTGCAGAGCAAGATTCTGATTCTCCTCAGCAAAAGATACAGAGAACAGAAACACCCGAAGAGCAGTTACCCTCTGTTTTTATTGAAGAGGACTCCCCTTCAAAACAATAACCATCCCCCTTCCCTCCTCCCTCCACATTCATTCCCTCCTGCCATAAAGTTTGGTACAGGTACAGTAAATGAAACACAATTTACTGTACTGTACAGTACATTTTATTTTTTATTTTTTGTTTTAATAAATACACTTTTATTTCTTATTTCTTGTTGAGACTCATGTTTTCTACATATTATATACCAGAATTTAGGCCAGTAAATAGGCATTTTCTGGGGCTTGGAACGCATTAATCCAGTTTCCATTATTTCCTATGGGTTTCATTGCTTCGGTTCTCGAACAATTTGGTTCTCGACCGTCCTCCCGGAACGAATTATGTTCGAGAACCGAGGTATCACTGTATTACGATAAGTAGTTATGATAATAGTCAGTTAATGAATATATAGCTAATATAAATAAGGTTGAAACTGTTAATTAAAATCAATTATTGAATGACTCATTTTCTTATTGGTAATTTACTTTATTGACGATTTCATTATGAGTAATGAGTTTGTTACTTAACAATTGGCTAATAAACAGTTTTCCTTTATTATAATTTTTATAGTTTAAAATTGAATTAACTTTCACTGAACAGACTTCAATGCTGCACGATGAGAAAATCTTTGTTGTTGTTGTTGTTGTTGTTATTTTTTGGCATTCTTCACATCCTTGACATTCTTCGCGTCACTAACGGTCGCAATGGGAAGATCGAAGCATGACGACAGTACAGTGGAACCTCGGTTAACGAACTTAATCCCTTCTCGAAAGCTGTTCGTTATCCGAAATGTTCGTTATCCGAAACAATGTTTTCCATAAGAAATAAAGGAAATAGATTTAATTGGTTCCCATCCCCTGTTGACTCGCTAATATATGAAAGTTACAGGCTATACAGGTATTAGTTTAATGAGAACAGTTATAATGCAATATAAATGGAATTAAATAGACATAAAAACATTAACGCAAGTTCATCTAAACATCAGAAAACTTGGCATCCGTGGGTTTGTCGGCGTGGTTGGAAGCGGTGTGGGAGGGAAGGTGGAATTACGGCTATTGATTCCCCTCCCATGAGACACACGTGACATTATAGAAATCGGGGGGTGACTTCCCTTTTCTGTAGCTTTGAGGTTAAAGGAAAGAAATTGTCCAGTGTCTGTTCTTCTGTCTTTTGTAAAACTCTTCGATGAATACGACATCACATATCCGACAGACGCCATGCCACTTCATACTTTTCAATTCATTTGTTGGCCGCTTCCTTGTCATTACCTCACTACATATAATTGCTCTAATCTTCTTTGAGAGCCATTATTGTGGGATTATCTTACTAAAAATAAGGCACAAAAATCACTAATATCGAAGGATGGCGCATAGATAAAGGACGACTGATCGTAACTGTGTCTCGAGCGCGAGTGATGACATGCTGGTCGGTCACGTGTGGTTTCACGTGGCTGTTCGTATCCGCAAATTTTGTTCGCTATCCGAGACAAACTTTTATCGAAATTTTTGTTTCTTTTAACCGAAATATTCGCTATCCGTACGGCGTTCGCTAACCGAGGTTCCACTGTAGATGCTTTCAATAAACAGTACATGATAGAATAAATACATTATTAATATAATAACATGTTACAAGACAGGAGAAATTTAGTTGTGAAGACTTGTCCAGCGAAAGGAACACGAGTTGTGTAGGAGAGAAATGCCAATAAACACATGTTGGTGACATATAACACCTGGTGTCCTCGTCTCGACCGTTTCATGGGGACATCTAGTTACCTCCATGATCATATCTGCCATTTGTCCGTAATTTGTCTTTCACAACTGTCATCGTGATAGTCATGATGCCTGTCATCTCAACGTTCATTGTGGATTGTGTACGTAGTTGCGGAGGTAGATACTAATTGTCTATGTATGTTGCTCGGTATCTAATTTTGTTATCAACAGGGGGAGGTCGTCAGCATGACAGTGTCGGCTATCTCTTATTAATTAGTCATGCTAGTGTATCAGACAAAAGCGCAGAATCACAGCTGTCTGCAGGACAGAGATCCTTGTGTTCAGGCCTTGTCGATGATCACTGTATTGTAGCTATACGTGTTCAGAGTGTGAGGTGCAGTGTACGAGAGAGAGACCGTGTATGTGTGTGTGTTAGAGAGAGACCCGTGTATGTATGTATAGTGTTAGAGAGAAAGAACACAATTCTCGTGTCGTGAGTGCCCCATTGTCGGCATGTAACCTCCCGATTATTAAGCCTTCCGACAACAAAATTGATGTGGCCATAGGGGACATAACGGGAGCAGGAGAAGGGCCTGGTAAGGTCTCGAGATGAATCACAGGTGTCTAATCAAATCTCCTCCACAAATAATAACCCAACAACCGCGCCTGACCCCCTCCACAAGTTTCCACCATCGCATTGCGGAATAAACAAAGCCTTGTCGCTCACATCACTCACCAGTCCCCCACTGCCTACTTCTTCAAAAGAATAAAAGTCCTGACGTGCGAGATAAAAGATGTACAGCAAGAAACAAATTTAATAAATATACAAGAGATGTGAAACACATACACACAACAATCTGGCTCATCGGTGGCATCCGTATTTCCAAATGTTTCTACTACTTAAGATGTCTTCAGCATGTTTTTATTAATTACCGTTTCCCAAATAAAAAAAAAAATCATTCACATTGCATTTGATATTTTATTTAATGAGCACCAGCCCAACATATTCATTGCAAAATATCTCAAAAAGAAAGCTTGCAAATTCATGCTCTAATAAACTAGAACTGAGAATGTCATGTTTTTATCATAAAAGTCAAACAGACAAAGCAAAACAATGTATCTGCTGAAAACTGTTTCATTTTTATGAACACCTGCAACATAAATTTTCGTCAATTAATTCAGAATAAGAAATTCTTACTTTCAGATATAAATTATTCAGTCATTTGGAGCAATTTATCCTCCAGTAGGAACAAGATCTTTATATGCATATCAAGCGTTTAACAACAATGTAATAAAACTCATTAAAAAAAAACAGATTGCAATTATTTTCGTGCCATCAATTGCAATAAGCAAAAAGAATCAGGAAGCCAAAATACATTTTATACAAAAACATTTTGCCTTTATTAGGTCTATGTCAATCGCACTACTCTGCAAACATTAACATTTTTTAAAAATCAGTAAAACAGTGTCCATTCAATAAATGTAAATCACTATATCTAAAACCCACTGTTTTAGATACTTTAAATAAAAAGTAATACTTTCTGTTTCAACAAATGTTATAAGGAGAACTTTATTTGAGCAAAACAAATAATTTGAAAAAAGAAATAAAGACAGAACAATCAAGAAGAAATAAATACAAGGAAAATTCAACAAGAGAAAACCAAGAGGAGTGCCTCATGTCTACAACATAAATTATTATTTGCCCCCTTTATTCTTTGACTTCCTTTCCATCAATTACTATTTCTTCTCACCCACACACACAACCCCAGCTCCATTCTTTAATTTTAGCACATTAGCTGTGATAATAATACAAAAAAGTTGAATATACCTGTATGTGTCAATATGATATACTTTAAACAGCTACAAATTCTTTAATCATTGCTGAAATTTCTTACAGCCAGGTGATACCTGTATCTGATGGAGGACAAGTCCCTTAAAGCGCTTTACACACACTGCAGATAAGGTTTAACCTCTCTCATCTCTGTAGCTTTATTTTATGCATTTCCAAATACTCTGCTCCCAAATGGTCTCTGAAGTGAAACTGAGGCTTGGATCACAGGAATCACAATCGTCATATTTTTAAGCCAAAGAAATGAGGAAACAGCTTTACACAAACTGCACTGGTGAGGTGTAACACAGCAACAAATGAGAATGTGTTGTTTGACTTGCATGACCTAACTGCACTTACAATTCTGGCAGCTAGGAAGGTAACACCTCTAGGGATCAGCCTTCCTCTTTTCAAAATAGATGCATCTAAAATTCAGCTTTTCAAATTTTGCAAGGATGATGACTTGATAAGAACTTCAAAGCAGCTTTACCTAGCATGCCGGGGTAACAGTAAACACCATCATAGGTCATCATCTGTGTTTTTTTAAAGTAAATGCACACCTAAAAGCAGCTTTACACACAATGCACATGACACATCGCTGTAGATAAGCATGTGCATTTTCTAAGAAGGTGAGGACTTCAAAGCAACTTTAGAAACTTCACAAACTGGTGAGGTTTCAAATCATTGTGACTCACCTTGTGTGTTTTGAAAGTAGAAAAAGGTCTAAAAAAAAGCTGTACATACATGTGCACTGGTAAGATTCAACATAATTATGAATTAGATTGTGTCTTTTCAAACCAATTAAAGAAGTTAAAAGCAGATTAATAGACACTTCAATGGTAAGATTTGTTTATTTCTGTGGACCTGCATATGCTGTTCAAATGAAATAAACTTTTGAAGGCAATGTTACACACACTGCACTTGTGAGGCTTATCAATGTGAACCTGCATGTGTTGTTTCAAAGCATCGGATTTTTTTTAAGGCAGCTTTACATATGATGCACTGGTAAGGTTTCTTGTTTCTGTGGATTTGCCTTTGTTGTTTCAAATAGGATAATGTTTTCAAATACAGCTTACAAACCCTGCACTGGTGAGCTTCTCATTCCTAAGAACCTGCATATGTCGTTTCAAAGTGTATGATCTTTTAAATGCACTTTTGAGGCTTCTGATCACTGTGAACCACCATATGACTTTTCAAATGTTGATAATCTTTTAATGCAGCTTTACACATACTGCACTTATGAAGCTTCTGATCACTGTGAACCAGCATATGACTTTTCAACTCTGATAATCTTTTAAATGCAGCTTTACACACACTGCACTTTTGAGGCTTCTGATCACTGTGAACCAGCATATGACTTTTCAATTCTGATAATCTTTTAAATGCAGCTTTACACACACTGCACTTATGAGGCTTCTGATCACTGTGAACCAGCATATGATTTTTCAAATCTGATAATCTTTTAAATGCAGCTTTACACACACTGCACTTTTGAGGCTTCTGATCACTGTGAACCAGCATATGACTTTTCAATTCTGATAATCTTTTAAATGCAGCTTTACACACACTGCACTTTTGAGGCTTCTGATCACTGTGAACCAGCATATGATTTTTCAACTCTAATAATCTTTTAAATGCAGCTTTACACACACTGCACTTTTGAGGCTTCTGATCACTGTGAACCAGCATATGACTTTTCAACTCTGATAATCTTTTAAATGCAGCTTTACACACACTGCACTTTTGAGGCTTCTGATCACTGTGAACAAACATATGATTTTTAACTTCTGATAATTTTTTAAATGTAGCTTTACACACACTGCACTTTTGAGGCTTCTGATCACTGTGAACCAGCATATGATTTTTCAAATCTGATAATCTTTTAAATGCAGCTTTACACACACTGCACTTATGAGGCTTCTGATCACTGTGAACCAGCATATGACTTTTCAAATGTGATAATCTTTTAAATGCAGCTTTACACACACTGCACTGGTGAGATTTCTTGTTACTGCGAACCAGCATATGACTTTTCAAATTGGATGATGTTTTGAAGGCGGCTTTACATAAACTGCACTGAGGAGATCTCTCTGATCTTTTGAAAGCAGCTTTACATACTCTGCACTTTTGAGTTTTACCAGCGTGGTGTGACATGTGTTTTTGTGCAAGCATAAGAAATGGAATGAAGACATACACACTTTGCACTTTTCAGATTCAATATCCCTAGGGTGGTGTTTTTTCTGACTCAGTACTGATGCTAGCTTCTGTCAAATCTACATTTTCTCTCATGCTGAGGACTTTCAGTCACAATATCCGTCACCTGTGTATTTTTTACATCCAGCAACATCCACATCTTGAAGTTCAGGTGATGATATGCATGCTGATATATCTTTATTTTTTCTGCAATTCCACTCCACCTGCTGTGATACACTCTGTGCCTTCAAGTGCTCCATTATTGTGGATGAGTGTGTGATTTTGTCTGCTCTGACTTTACTGCAGAAACAACGCCTTGACCAGAGTGATCTTCCTGCTTGACTCAGAAGTGACTGGTCCTTTTGCATCCTGTGTCTTCACTTCATAAGTATCGCCTTGGCAGTTCAATAAAATTCATTATCACTATCAAGTTGAGAAATTGCATCCTGGCCAGGCCATGATCTCTCAGTCTTTACTATATGATTATGCTCAGTCATATGTGGCATTTATCTTCACAATGTGAGTGTGCTGCTGTTCAATTTTAATGAAAGAAGTGGAATCTTGACAATTCATCTCCACTTTCAGAACATTCTCAACCCAAGTTTGTCTGTGCAGCTGGATCAATTTTTTATATTTGGGAGTTCTTGGCCAAAGATACTGTCATGGCTGCATGAAATCATTCTGTAACATTTTGTCTCATTATATCAGAGCAAAAATGAACTTTCTGCTTTAGGTATTACATTATTGCTTAAGTTTTCTTGTGCTCAGCGATATATTTCGTTTCAGTCTTTATGAGTGTACATGGGACCTGCATCTCGCTCTTTATAGCAAAACATATTTTGTGGCTCTCCAAGAATTACTGATTATATTTATTGTCTTTTGGGGAAAAGTACTTTTACTCTTACTGTTGACTTAACTTTCCATGAAGCTCAAGACCTCAGCTTCATCAACTCTAATGTTTCTAGTGACATAGAAGACCTTCTGAAGTCTGTTGTAATATTATCAGACCTGAAACATGACAATTGTAATGATTCAGTTGTCATGGAAATTAAAAGCAAACATTTAAAGCAAGGGGGATTTCACTTAGCCGCTCTCTCTGTTAAAATGAAAGAAGAAACTTTTTACTCTGCGGCTTTTTTGAAACACGTATATTGTAACTCAGTAGGAATTCAGTAGAATTACTGCAGAATTTACTGATTTTACGCTATTTTTATCTAAAATTATGTGGTACTCGGCTATATTGAATAAAACGGCGTCGCCATCTTTAGAGATCTAAAGAGGGTTGGACAAACTGCTGAAAATCAAGGCATTTAACCTCTCAGAACAGAAACAAGAAAGTAAAATAAATAAATCATATCTGTCCGTGCTCAGAAGAAGAATGAGGCATACCGTGTAGGTAGAACTTGGGGACGTAGAAGTGAAGTAGAACACCATGAAAACGATGTCGCTTGAAGTTTGAAATAAGTTTTTCAAAATCACTAAGAACAGCAACTCCGTATTTTTCTTTTCACGAGAGTTAACCGCATGTGTAGAGATTTGTATAGAGATCAGCGACGATGCGTATCACGTGGTACAATTTAAAATGGCCGTGATCGGGTGGAGGACAAAAAAGTCTCCTTGCCGTATTGTCGGAAGTATTGAGAGCTCTCGGCACTCGCGCTAATAGCTCGACAGTATTGACAAGAAAAATAACTTCGTCTGTCCCACAACAATCAGTGTCGTATAGGAATTAAAAATAAATGCGATCGACAGTGGTGACCATACCACCTGCCAAAGCACCTTTTTTCCATCGACCACGACGATTTGCGTGCACCAGAAATGAAGATATTGTGAGAACCTTGGTTTTTCCAAAATAACTTGATGCTGTATCAAGTGTAGAGAAATCTTCGCAAAAACAGAATATTTTCATGGTCAAACTAATTCCATCGATTCAAAGGATGATTTAGCCCTCTATCGACGATTAAGATTTCGATGTACTGACATCCTGGCGATCGTCGATGACATACAAGGAGACAGTAATTACAAATCGGGGGCGCAATGTCACACCTACATTGCAAGTGGGTCTTGCTCTTTGTTTTTATGCAACGGGTGATTTCAGAATATGTGTGTGCGTGGTCTGTGTGTGTGTGCAGGCGTCTCCCAAAGAACGGTTGGCCGCATTACTAACCGAGAAACTGAAAATAATACAAACTTCTTGTGTATCATATACAGTTCTTAATTCACTCTTAAATGTTGACAGCACATGGGACCTGTGCTTCCATCTTCATGGCAGACTTTGTGATGTCCTAGAGATGTTTGATTAAACCCATTGACAATTTGTTCAAGTACTTTCTCTCTTACTTCTGGTTTACTTCTCATGAAGCTGTACACAGCTACTTCCAGTCTAGTTTCTTAAATGATATTAAAACGCCCTCTGAAGTCTGCTGCACTCACTCCGGTAGAGATATTCCTGCCAAAGTTGCTGAAGAGTTGGCAGAGTGTGGATGTCTCACATACAGACATTCTTCATACAAGATTTACTTCACTACTTAGTCCGGACGCACTAACCTATCTTCTCTTTGTCAAACTTTGAGAACTTCATGCAGGCCCGTTCTTAGCCCCCGCGGGGCCCGAGGCAAAGGGCATGTGCGGGGCCCTCACGCCACGATCACACGGTTTTAGTTGGGATCTAATCTAAAGTCACTTTTTTCCTCAGGGATATCTTGTCTTTTATCATTGACAGCACGCTGCATACACATTACAACATAAGCCTACGATTAATTTATTTGTAACGTTCGTCAATAGGTTACAATGAAGGGAACCCTGCAGTCGTAGTTGAGGTTGAGTTGATGGGTTTTCATCCGCCATTAAGTAACACACAACACACACTGACACACGTACTAACCCTACAATCCACCCAGCGTGCCGACACCTTCTCTAGCTCAGTTAAACTAACGTAGTAGTTATTTCTTTCTTTCTTTTTTTTTTTTTTTTTTTTTTTTTTTGGTTGTGGAGAAACGGGAAAAGAAAGTTTCAGTAACTATAGGAAATAAAGCACTCGACCTCTCTTACAGGCTGCAAAGCCAGGGGCGGGGCCCAATCCGCTCAATTCACAGACTGGCCACACCTCAGTAACATACCTTATACCTACCTCTTCACTCAGTTTCCAACTTGCCCCCCCCCCCCCTAGTGGCACATAAATCCAGCAATAGCTCAATGCACGAACGTTCATGCGCGATAAATCCTCGGTGTCCAGCAGCCTTCTGTCTCCAAGCGCGTCCAGCGAGAATGTGATACGGCTGACTACACTTCCATATGTCTAGTTACCATATCAATCAAAAGCGCGGGGCCCCTTGAAGCGCGGGGCCCTAGGCAGGTGCCTCGTCCGCCTGCCCCTAAGCACGGCCCTGCCAGTTTTGCTGCCGCAACTCTAATCCCAAAGTAATCCTTTTATGTATTGTAATATTTCCATATTCTGTTTGTGGTTTGACGCTCACTTCTCATTTCAAGGATAGTTTAGTAAGAACATTTTGACATTAGTACTATATATTGTCATGAACCAGCCTGGTTCAAGGCCAGAACAACAGGTCGAAGCAGAGTAGATAATTATATATATGGTCAGTGAAAGCGGATAGTGGAGGGAAGCCTTTCTGTCCTTTGTTACGACTTGACAGGTCGCATAGATTGATGGAGGCGATCGAGGCCCAGTGTTGGGGGGGGGGGTAAGATGGAGGTGTTTAATAGTATAGTCGCCTTAGTATTAGAGCGATAGCGTCAGAGCCGCGTAGATTGGGTGGCGAGTAGTCACTTGTTCTCTTAGTATATAGTTTAGGGTAGATATTTAGTCGGGGCTTTTACCCTCGTGTTCCAGCAGAAACGTCGCTCTCTGAGTGATTTTCAGTCGCAGGCAGCAGGTCTGAGAAAGGGAAGCCCGTTCCGTTTAGATAAATTTTAGAACGTATATCACTACCTGCTCGCACTTGCGGTCTGGTTGCGTAGAGAGGAGAGAGTGTGTGGTGTAACTAAGAGGCCGATTCTCCCAAACGACAAGCGAGGGAGTTAACTGTGTCCGGCAGCAAGACGTGCGAGGCAACGGCTGGTAGAGACCACGTGCCTGTTGCGATCTTCAGAACAGCGGACAAGTCATTTCTACCGTTCAGAATCGTCGCTGCATCTTATTGCCTGGGGTAACTGTGGTGGAGCAGTGGCAAGAAATCTTCAAGAAAACCGGGTGCAGGCAGACAGCTGCACTCATCTTGAAGTATTCAAGGGCAAGGTAGCCGGGCGGTGCTACCAGTGCCAGTGCAAAGGAACAGTTAGTGTTCCAGGAGGGCTCTCACACGTCTATCACACAGTTTACTACGCGGCTCACGAGCCCCCACCCCTGCTGTTCCCCGAACACAAAACTCGACGTGTTATGTAACGTATAGAAATAACAGATTTGTTAACCATAAAAACATACAAATACATACAAGACTCGTCTATGGGGGAGTCCCAGTGCTATACTTGCTATGCGTACTTCCACTATTTCAGTGCTGTTACCTCTCTCTAAATCGACCATTCCCTCTCACGAACGCATCAACCTAGCCCTGATGTTAAAGCTGTTCTTGTATTTGTGGGTTCACGATGATGGTTTGGTGGAGACCGGTACTTCAGCCGACAGTCACGCACTCTGATGACTTTCCCTCGCCTGTCCGATCTGCCAACACGTCAGAGAGCGACAACTCTCACAGCGACACAGAGAAAAACATGAGAGTTACCTCCCCTACAACGCCCAGTCATGGCGGAGTCAGAAAAAGTGAACGAGCGAAGGCGAAAACGCAAAAGAAAAGCATTAACTCTTAAAGAAAGAGTTACGGTGATCAAAAGAAGTGATCAAGGTGAGACCGCAATCGAGATTGCGAATTCCCTTGGTGTGGGAAAAACTCAGATTCAAACTATAATAAAGGAGAAAGAGGTGATTCTTAGAAGATGGTATGGTGGCGAAAGTGGAGACAGAAAACTGTCTAAAATTCGTAGAACTGCCTCTACAGTGATAGACGAACAAATCTGGGATTGGTTTTGTGAGATGAGGCAGAAGAACATTCCAGTGACCGGAAAACTTATTCAGGAAAAGGCTTTGTGCCTGGCAGTGACTAGAGGATTTAACGATTTTCGGGCGTCGAAAGGCTGGCTTGAAAATTGGATGAAACGTCACAACGTTTACCAGGCATGCTTACACGACGGGAATTGGAAAGAAGAGGTTAGTGAGATCGCATTTGATAATTGTTACGATTTCTCTATAAGAACCCCTCTCAGTTAAGACCTGATTTTTGAGGATTTTAGCAAGTCTATATAGGTAAGTTTTACTGTGTATTTTATTTATTCGAATTTTGTGTAAAAGTTGTACACTTTTTATGAAAATACTTGAAAATGTTTGATTTCAGATAAAACAATACTCCATCTGCCAGACCCACAAAAAACAGACGCAAGCACCTGTTGTAACACCCAGCAACATCTCCAAGCCTCTTGAATTGAGGCTCAAGGGTATGTTTTAATTTTCAATACAAGATATGGGTTTATAGACTGATTGTATTAATTTTATTGGAAAGTGTTTCCATCTTGGTGATTCAACACTGTGGGAAGGACTAAATCCTCTTTGCATGAAGTAGAAATTTCTAACCTTATGTTTTTAAAGCATTTGTGAAGGTATCTTATTAATCGACTAGATATTTCATAGTAAACATATACAATACATATTGTACAATTAACAAGAGTGTGAATTAGACACTGTTGCTGGCTGGTTGGTAGATTTAGTAGGAAAGTCTTCTACCATATGGTGATTTTGCAATATAAGGGAGTTGGGGGTGGGGACCAGAGTACCCACAGAAAACCCTCAACACTCAGCCCTGTGAGAATTCTAACATCTGAACCCAGATCCTCTCACTGCAGGTGACAAGCAAAAGTTTGAACCGTTACACCACTGGGCACCCAATAACAGATGTTTTACAGTATGAACATCTTTGTTGAAGACATTTTCTTATTCATTTAATTGGGAACATTTTGCATGCACTTCTTAGAGGTTTTTATTATTGATATTACTATTACTTTTATTAATAATATGCATGTCTGTTATTGTCTACCACAAGTATGTGTAGTAGATTGTGTTGAGGATGTTTTTACAATGGTAATGATCAACTTTATTAATCCAAATGGGAAGTTATAACTTAGGAAAGTGCTCAGTTATGAAAACAATGCCACAGAACAAGTACTAGTTACAAGATGTGACCTGGTGTATCGTAACAAAGCCAAAAAAAAAGCAGTCTTGCATCTAAAATCTTTCTTAAGAAACCTGTGTGCACGTACAAGTGACATTTCATTTCCTGCTGAAGGTGCAAAGTTTTTTGGCAGCTTAGCATATTTACATATTAAAACTTTGACATTAAATTTGTCAACTCATGAAATGTATCAAATATATTTTCAGTTAAAAATTTAGCATTGCAGCAGTGCCATCGCCTGTTTTGAAAAACTTTTATGCTGGTGGTTTTAGATAGAAGTATGTATTGATTACTCCTGAAAGTTCTAAAATATGCTTGTGGTATCAGTGCATGGACTGGATGAATAAAGTCTATCCTGGAAAAAGTCAAGGAAAATTCTCTTTTGTTTTTATCATGGTAGCACAGACCATGGCTTCACAGTTGATGTCAGATTCATCACTTAAGAAATACCAGGCTGACACACCTGAACACATTGATGATCCTGATGTGACTGCAACTGCTTTGTCCTGCCTGCCAGGTGAGTGCATTTGAGATATTACTATGACGTTACTATGAATTGTGTAGCAAACCATTTGCTAGGAACATGGTGATGGACTGTGTATAAGACATGAAATTCTCCAAGCTTGTCTACTATTTTCCCCATGTTTCATTGTCTGTTACAGAACCCGAGAACAGTTTGCCACAGTGTGATTTATCATTTGTAGTAAAGGAGAAAGTATGTGATAATGTGGATATGAAAACTGAGGAAAGCGATGAGAGCCATATACTGACAGCTCTTTCTACCCCATCAGGTGATTGTATTTTGTGTCATCAATTCATTCAACGCAGACATCACAACAACCAAAAAATGAGTCTTTTTTTCTTTTGGACATTGAATGATCTTGCTTTGGGTGACTACTGTCATAATGTTAGGATGTGACTGAAAAAGAGACTATGTCTTTGCCGGTCTCTTTATGTTAGCAAAGTGTAGTCTTTATAATTAAGCCTTTATAGTCAGTAGACAAGGTGCAGTGGAAGTGACTTATTTTAAACACATGATCTTGTGTTTTCAGTAAATGTCTTGAAACACATAGTTGTCAATTCTGCCGCTAATAAAAATTTGTGGAGCGCAGTGGGTTTTAGGCGACCATTGATGAGCACAAATTCAAAATATAATAATAGCAAATTGTAGCAAGGAAGTACATGGGCCTTAAAAAAGCGTGAAGACCACATGGTCCTTGGGTCAGAAAAAGTTAACTTGGCAATAAAACATGAAGACTGCAGGGTCCCTGGACCAGAAAAAAGTTAACATGTCAGTAAAAAAGAGACAGTAAATCCTGTGAAGAGATTGTAAAGAGTTTAACACAAATCCATTTAGCAAATGGGATTTTTACTTTAAAAACAAATAGGGGGAAGTAATTGGGAAGTGACAGTGGTGGGTAGAATTAAAATATTAAAAGCATTTATTACCTATTTGCTGATAAAGATGACAGTTGTAGATGAATACTTTTGTGCTTGCTCACACACGTCAGCCAAATATTTGATTCTGTTGTACAGATTGCTACACAATCAAATTGTTTTCTAGTTTCAGATATTCTAGAACCATTTCATTATGCTGTGTGTGTATGTTTGTGTGTGTTTATAAGTATATATATCTTTCTTGTAGATACTGATAGCAGCAGTCATGACATGCTCGACAATAACACCTTTGTGATCACTGACACATCATGCACAGAGTCTGACACCGAGACAGCCCAGTGTTTGCCAATAAGGAGAACAGCCTATGAGATGATATCACGAAAGCTGAGGCAGAGATACAGTCACATTGGGAAAGGACTGAGAATGCATGAAAAAGAGAGACGCCTGGTCAGAAAGTATATGAAGAGTGAGACAGACAGAAATATCAGTGAAATTAAGCTCAACAAAGTCAAGTTGAAAATCGCTTTGCTGAAGAAACAGAAACTGCAATTACAGATGTTAATGGTGCAGCGGAGATTGAATTTGCAGAACAGATAGACAAAGTATGGTTTTAATAAAGAATAATCACTTATTTCTTCTTTCATCCTCCTTTTCCACATTTTCTCTCTCTCCTCTCTCTCGTTCAAGTCTAAAATCATCAATCAACCTATTCTGTCTGCTACCTTTATTCTAGATGTAACGGCACCTGTCACCAACACAGATTGAGATTCTAGATTCAGAAATCATCTTGCGTGGGCTGTTCTTTCTCTGCATGTCGCATCTGTTTACAGGGCTGGCTGCTTCGTGCTATAGCCTTAGTTGCTGATTCAGAGTAAAACGCCAATCTCCTCTCAACTTTTGATTCTGTGATCATTTTGTGTGCTTGGAGTGAAAGATCAAACATTTACCGCAGTATATGGATGTGTGTGTGTATGAATGAGTGAGAGAATATTACGAGGTTTGAGCAGCACATGGAGATCTGTTAAAGAGCATGTGATGAAAAAAAATCAACTTAAGCAAGTTATTCATCTCTTAAGTGTACAAAGCTGAGTGCTACAGTGTACACTATTTCCAACATGCTGTAAATACTACTGAATTTTCATGTTGACATTTCATCCTTCCTGGCTGTGACCGTCAGCTGATAGGCTGATAACCATTGTACTTTTGTGTATGACTAACACAGTGGGTACAGGTGACAATTGGTCATATCTGGTGAAGATCTGTAAATATGCCCAATGGAAGTCCTTGTCCCAGTCACAATACACCCGATCTGGACAGCCCAAGGCAGTCGTTTTGTTTTTGTTGAAAAAATGCACAGTTGTTGAGAGCAAGCAAGTTGGATGACTTGCTGGTTCCTGACAAATTTTCAACTATTTTTCTGAAATCATGTAACTACAGTATTTATAATTTTTTATAATTTTGTTTTTCATGGTGATCTATGGTGTTAAACCTGGAGACACTGCAGAGGAACACAAGCTAGTTTTTGTTTTCTTGTTACTCCACCACTAACATTACTGTAGAGCAAGAAAAATAGTAATAAAAAACCACCATTGTTCTCATCATCTTTTTATGGATGTTCACACCAGCACAATACAACCTCCAACTTATTTTCACATTTATTTCCATGTTTAAAGTTAAAAAATATCTTTCTTACATTTATTATATGCTGGCATTTATTATGTCATCAGATAAGTATCGCGGAAGGACCATGAAGCGGGTCATAGATATGTTTCGAGCGCTACGATGCCGCACTACCGCCTCATAGGTAGTAGGGAGCTTAAGGCTGCGTGAACTTGATCGTTCAGCAGCCGAGCTATCTACTTTTAATGGCATATACAGAGTGGTGGTCCCCAAGCCTCTCCACTCATAAGTATACCACTGTTTAAATGGTACTTAATGGTGAAACAGTATCTTTTTATGTCAGACTACATAGCTCCAGTAAGAATAAAAGGTATAGATGCTTTCATTCTACATTTGCATATGGTAAACTTTGCTATAAGCGTTATAAGACCCACGATAGTGTCAGAGTAACTGCCAAATAAAAGTCTCAACCATAGAATTTCCGAATTCATGGATTTTTCAGTTTTATAGGTCTTTTTCAGAGTTTATTCTTAATTATTGCTACACAGTTCGCACCCACAGACATCTTCATAGCTACAGCTCAGTTGCATCAATTCACCTGTGTTGAATGAATTTTCTTAGATGCCCAGAATGCATGCATCATATAAACCAGCATTGTTTTTATACTATTGTGTTCTGTTTAAATATCTGCAGGCAACATAATCACAGCTTTAAACTCTTACTCAATAGGAATTTCTCAATATCGGGTACAAAGAAAATTATATTAAACAAAGAGAATAAACATAAGAATACACTGCCATGAATATCTTCACATGAACTGTAAATTATACAGGTGGTTTTGATGTTCGTGGCAATCCTGCATGTTAAAAGTACGTCATGGAAATTGAAATAACCCTCACATCTGTGATAATCGAATTACACAGTTAAGAAAAGTTGACACAAAGATAGGTCTCATATTCCACTTCACCACCCCCACTGCATGAAGCTCCATTCTGCTGGTGCTAACATGGATAAGATCAGTGGTCCAAGGGAAGCAGTCCATGAGAAACCAGTTGGGAAAAAAATCCTAATTATCTCCCCTACGTTCGTTTATTCCCTTTGGCGGCATCCTCGACAAAGGAAGCATTGCACTTTTAAGCAGAGAGTTACCGTGTGCATACCATCAGAATAAGCAACCATCTTGAACTTCTCAAGGTTTATAACTATTCTTGGATGTGGATGTGAGGAAGATGGAAGTAGAAACACTTGTACAAACTGGATGAAATGAAATGAAAATTTGTACAAATTGAAATGTGTAATGAATCTTGCAATCAACAGAATGTTACATGATACATTTTGGTATGTTTATTTCAGCTTGGCGTAACTGACAGTATCAACTGAAACCTTTTTCAAAACGTTCAACAGAGCTTGGTAAACTTGTGAGTGAAGTTTTAGCAATAATTTAAATTTAATTTAAAATAATTTAAATGACTATTCGTATCAATATGTACTTTAAGGCTGAAGAAGAACCATCTTTTCATGGAAAGATGTGTTTGTGATAGGATTCTCTTTTTGTCAGATTCTGTTTCGGTATCTGCTACCATTTTGTGATCATAGTATATGATCTTCATGATTTATAATCATAAGGCGAAAAGATGTAAAAATATTTTTAGTTAATGCCCAATTTTAAAGAATTAGAAATAAATGATTATCCGGATAATTTTGCAGTTTTGTAGTAATTTTGGCAATATTTAGTTGTTTTGAACGTCTTCTAAAATATTTACAGAAAGCAAGAAAAAGTTCCCTAGTTGGAAGGGAAGAAACCCCACTCAATAACATTGAAGAACAGACATTTGGTTTATCTCCCAGTCAGTTTTGCATTACTTATAAAAAGGCAAATTATTTATGTTCAACCTCTCTAAATTGGTATGCTGGATTCTAACTTATTCATTAATTTTATGTCCATCAGAAAGCAGTTTGATTGAAAATGCAATAGTATACAAATGTATACTTGTGTCATTGTTAGCCTTTCAGTCTGACTCTGTCCAGTGTCTGATTGTGAGTTTTCCTTTTTTGTTTTGCCCCTTAATGTTTTCTGTAAGTAAAAACATACGTAAAGTTGAAATTAACAAAAATTCCTTGGAAAAAACATTTGCACTGTTATTAAGCCTTTGACTAGTGGCATGCAAGATAAACAATACGAACCATCTCATAGCATGTCACCAGGTTTCAATCAGGAAACAACCCGTCATGCTCGGCACGGTACACAGAATCAATGAAAGTTACACAGAAAATATCTTAATCATGTTACAGCAATGTTATTTTAAAATTGTTTTAATTCACACATGCAGTTATTCCTTCAAACCATTTTAGAAAGGAAAACAACAAAAGTGTGATGGTACATTAATATTTAATGCATTGTGCAACAACTATTCGTGTATCATGCATCTGTAAGCACAACCTAGTAATACAGGTAATAAACACAAACTCCCATCACAGGACCACGGATCCACTGTCCTTGAGCCATGTTACAACACAATTTTTCTATTGGACTATTTCTGTACAATAAATTAACAAAATGTCCCAATCACTAATTTCGTTTCTAAGCAGATTGCCGCAGAACATTTTTATAGTTGAAATATCTTTGAAGTTACAGATAATAATCGGTCTCCGTTATTTGGTAACTCAGATCTGTAGTCTGTGCTTACACGTTGTGAAGTACAAAATGCGCTGCATTACTCACAGATGGTTTAAAGTTGAGAAAAACTAGAGCTCTCCTCCCTTCCGTGTGTCATGTAAATGTATTTACAACGATCCTATAAGATTGTTTATGAGCACAAAACCATTATTTCTGAAAATATTCCTTATCGATGCCAGTCAATATTAAGGCCACCTCTCCAATTGCTTCCTCGGTCAAGGAAAGACATAGGTAAGAGCCATATCAAACAGTTTTCCAACAATCAATGTAAACAGGAGAACGTTTACCTGAAGCCATCAGACTGGGGCCGTAGTTTTGAAGCGAGAGCAAGTCGTTTCTCCAGGGCAAAATGGGGAGGTCAAGCAACGCGGTGTCCAAACCCCACGGACACTGCTCCACGTGTCCTTATCACATGGCACCTTTGCCACTGTTTCATAACGACGGTAAAACAACATCTGCACGGTCTGGAATCCACTTTATAATTTTGGAAAAAGGTGCCTGTCCTCGAGTTCCCCATGTTGTCCCGGGCAACGACTTACCCGCGCTCGAAATAACTATCGCGCCTGCTGTGAACAGAACCACGGAATCAGACTGACTCCTTTCAGAAGCATTCCTCTGCAGGAACATCTAATTATTTACAGAATCCGACACAGTGACAGATGCGATCCGGGCATCCTTCTGATTCTCTCTACCCATTCATCCCTTCATTTGTTAAGCAGAAAACTGGGCATAGGCACAATGAATTAACTATGAAGTCATAAATGCAACATGAATACTGTGGAGATCAGATCTTCATGCATTAGGAAGTAGGATTCTCCCGACAGTCGTAACTCCTTCAAAGGATGTTTTCTTAGTCCCTTGAACATCGATTCCCTTCCAAGCGTTCGACAGTCTGGCTCACTGTGGATGTCAAGCATCGTAGTACACATCTGTCTTCACAACATACTGCGAGCCTGCGGTATTCTTGTAGGTACCAACCTCTGCCGACCCTATGGGATCATAATCTTTCACAATAATATGTTTGAGAAGATTTTCTCAACAACTTGGAGGACACATAATAAGTAAGATAGTCGAGCAAAGAAGCAATAAATAGGACCAGTCGACAAGGAAAACATCAAATTCTCTCCACGACACAAGTTTTTCGCTGCCGAAGTTGATGAAACGCATGATTAGCTGCAAGACTAAAGAACATCCATGTCCCCCGTCATCACGAGGTCATCAGGTGGGCAGGACCACCCCCTCCATCCCACTTTCTTGCTCCTCCATTCCCACGTGTCTTGCTAGAGACGTGCGTTCACTGTCGAGTCCGAGGACGACGTGATGAGCGATGACAAGGAACTGTTACGAGAGTGCTTGGCGCTAGCAGTCGCGCGGGTGGAGGGTGGGAGGGACGGGGGTTGCTGTGGGAGGTTGCTGTTCGCCGCAGCCACCTTCTGGGAGAAGGCCTTGACCACACGGGCGCTCAGGTGAGCCTGCAACATCGGACACACCTGGTAAAGAAATAAACCTCTAACTTCCTGCGAACTGACTTGATGTATTGCTCCGCTTCTCTCTCACACTTAACCTCCGACACACCCACCCACCGACCCACATGCACCCACCCATCAAGTGGACGGTCTTAAACCTGTACAGCAGCTTCATAAAAGCATTTCTTTAGTAAGTTTAACAGAAGCAATGATCAGATAACAACAACAACAAAGAAGAAGAGCTGTTCGATGTGAGCGCAATATGCAACTGACAGTGATGAGAAAATAACAGTAACCTGAGAATTCAGTAGGAAATAACAGTTATCCAATCAGGTATCCAATGAGTAGTGAAATAACACAGGAATAACAGTCATCTGTGCTTAACAGGAATAGCATAGTCTACACTCTACAAGATGCGACCAAAGACTTTATGTGACAGACTGTCTTTAATGTGACTAAGCAGTGAAGTCACGATGACATTAATTACAGAAATGCTATTGTCTAAGGACATGAATAAAGGGTAAAATGTTACCAAAGGAATAACAGAAGTTCCCCAATCTCCAGAGATGGACATAAGCTGTAAACTCACGAAGGATTAACAGTTACCCTTGAAAAAATGTATGATACAATGTCGTCTGAAAGGAGGAAAAAGCAACAATGCAACATGATTGAATGTAAGAACGAAGAAACGACCACTAGCACCGTGAGAAGATAACAAGTTACTTAAACACAACACACAGGAGTACATCACCTGCTGCTTCAACCGCATCCCGCAAAGCTTGTGGCGACGATGATAGAAGATGATGGAGTCGAGATACGGGTAGGGTTGTCCTTCCAGGTAGAACAAGTGATGCACCTCCGTGATCCGGTGGTGGCGAATCTGGCTGGTCAGCCTGCAAAGACTTTTCCCTTTTAAACCCACTTCGCATGTCGCCAAAATATGTATAAACATACAAGGGCAGAATATAAAAGTATACTGTTCGCATTTCATTCTAGTGAAGAACGTGCGTGTGTGCATGAGGGAGGGAGATGCTACGAAGTCGAAACAAGGAACACAGCCGAATAGCAAACGACACATTCCTGTTAGTTACTGTCACCAGTTCTACCCTTCTACACCACTATCGTAATCACCATTTTAAATGCGATGTGCATAGGATGAGCTCCACATAAAGCAACAACCTCAGGTGTAAAAGGGCCATCACCACCTCCTCCCCCACCCGAGCGCGTTATCATCAGTCACAGGTGAGCAATAGTAGAGCGCACAGCTTTATGACAGATGTTGGCAGAAAGGGTGGATAAATTAGAAAGATCGAGAAGAGGGGAAAAAGATGATATATGCAGCTCAAAGTCTCTACACGTCAGAAACTGCCCCCTTCATCTTATCTGTCCCAGGATTTATACCCACACATAAAATTAAAACATACACTTTACCTGTCCCCGGGTACACCTCCATGTCCTTAAAATATGGCAGAGATTACCTGTCCTTAACTTTCTGCAAGTACCCAATAAAAAGTAACAAACATATTTCCCTTGACTTCAGGTTTCCATCCTTTACTAAACAGAGGTTACCACAGTTCTGTACACGAACCTGACGGAGAGGTAGAGCTTGTCCGTCTCAAAATCTTTGTACAGAAAGAAGGTTCCCGCTGGCGATTCCCTCAGCACGGCCTCGGCATCCACCATGCTGAACAGCACCGGGTAGGTTCTGCACGACCAACACCCAGAAACATGAAGTTTTGCACTCAACACCTTTAGCACAGATACACACGAGCAACAAACAAGACTCAGGTTGGCGCTAAATATCGTTACCACAGGTTCAGTTCTAAACATTCAGCACAGGCACACTCGCCATGTTGTACAATAAAAATGCATATTTTAAAGTACTCAACCTTAAAAAAATTCGGTTATGCATGTTCAGGGTTGTGAAAAATATTGCTCCACCACTTCAACAAGCAAGCACGGCTACTCTACATGACATGCTGAACGAGTTCAATCAGTTCTGAAAGGTCGGTAAATTTCAAAGGATCAACGGGTTCGTGGTTGGATTTCACAAAGTATCCATCGACATTTACAATGCATGGGGCGTCTCTCTAATATGTAAAGGAGACACGAAACTTCAGGCTCGTAGCCCACCCCACATTTGTAGGACACATATTGCACTGAGTACATCATTTGAACGGGTCAGGCTCAGGTACTTAGATGACAATAAGCCCGCAGAACTGTACCTTCATTAAATCCATTATTGTTCTGCACTTTCAAGTCTTAACTAACTATTCAGGGCGAATTTCTCGCTATGTAAGGGGAAGGTTCAGGTCCTGCAAAAATCGCGACTGGTTGAGCACTTACAGAATAGTGTTATAAACCTCACACGTCGATTTCTGTATAATTATATGTGCGCTTACCACCGACAGTTTGCAATAAATTATTCCACAACTGCTGCGCACTGCCTTATCAGCATGTATCGTCACGTCCGTGTCTAATTCACTGGCCTGGGGACGAAAGTTTACAACAAACCGCGAGAAAGAAAGAAAAAAAGAAAGAAAAAGAAAGAAAGAAGCTAAAAAAAGGAAAAAGAACAAAAATCTAATTTAAGATACCAGCCTTATGTGGTCTTTCTCACTGTGGCCTGTCTAATGTAATAACAAATTTGATGTCCAGCGATTTACATATTTCTAAACAAATAAACAAGCACACTAAAAAAAAAAAAATTTTTTTTCGCGTTCCCGAGATACAGGAGTCCAAATGTCACCATGAGGAGACAGCGCCGTCACTAAAGCCAACGGTTACAACTACGTCATCAAGACAGTTAAAGAAGCTGCTAATTAGCTATGTTATCAAGACAGGTAAACAACCTATTATAATTAGATGTACCCGTGGTCTTTCGTCACAATTCTGATCACGTTTTGGAAATGTAATGACTTGGAGAAACAATATCTTGTACTGAGCTCAGCTCACTCACTTGGGGGGCTGAAGGGGGAGGGGACATGGCGGAGCTTTAACGATCAGATCCCACTAGGAAATCCATTTTTCTCCGCAGTTCTTAAACCACCACCTGGCGCATCCCATCATTAATTCTGTAGACCTGCATCGTTCACCTTACTCAGCGACTGCACGGCGTTTGGTGTCACACGATATCTCGTGTTGGAATGTTTTTATGGAGATAATATTTACTTTTCTTTTTCCAAACACAAACGAAGGCATGTGGCTGGGGGCTTACAGTTCGGGTTCAGTTCAGATTTTGACTATGACGAGGGTTTTCGTGACATATCGTGTCGGTCAATGTCTGAACGGAGGCTGGCCGACTTTTCTGCAGCGCACCTCGAGATTATCAAACATAACAAACAATAATAATATAAAACCCAGAGGCAGCTGCAGTGAGGGTTGGCGAGGTTTCGTAATTCAGAACAGCAGCCCGCAAATCAAATCAGACGCTCGCAGTTCGAATAAGACAGATGAAATCAGGTCGCTAAGATGTTCTTTGATCGTCTGCAACGATTAGTTGGTCAATACAGTCGGGAAGATAACCCTGCCCTCCCCCTCCCACCCTCCCCCACAGCTGCTCGTCACCGACGTCAGCAAAATCTGCATCGGAAAGGATTTTTATTGAATTTTGGAGCAAATAATTCAAGTTTTAGTTGCAGAGGGTAATAATCTTTCTTTACCATGTCTGAAGCGAACTTTGTAAAGGTCACAAGTCCACAGGAAGCAAAAACAAACCGTTTAGTTGTTACTCCTGATTTATTTCAACACAAGGAAATAAATAAAACCCTGATTTAGTTTTAACCACTAATTTATTTAAATTGTATAAAGAATAAACAAAACTGCAACAGCACCAACATCAAAACTTGTGTAGGTTGTCTGAGGGTACCCACCTGATGACCTCGGAGTCGTAGTGCCTGTTAACGGTGAAAGAAGAACGAGACAAGCAAGATCCCATAAGCAGTCATCAAGTGTTCGGTGATGATCATCACATTTGTTTGCCAGCTGTTTCTTATCCCTGAGGGCCGTCATATAGGGGTTACTCATCAAAGGTCTGCTACCAGCTGTCAGGGAGCAGGGACGAGTCACATCTGTCTGAGGTCACGTGTTGTGGAGCTGAGAACATGATAAATGAGTAGACAGTGAACTGGTGCTTCTCGCAGCTTGGTCTTCAAATAAACTGTAGCTGCAGACATTGCGAATTCTTTCGAAGAAAAAACACCTGATACAGAAATTAAAGCAATTCTATATGTGTTTGGTCATAGTATTCTCTAGCCTCGTCGCATACATCAGTATGACCTGCAGTCACTCACACACACTCACTCTCTCACACCACAGAGAGAGAGAGAAAGAAAGGGATGAATATTATGATGAACACGCTGAGGGAGGAGAGAAAGCGAGCTAAAGGTAGAGAGACCTTCAACCAGTAGTGTTTGATCATGTTCTTAGAAAAGGTGTTTCACTATTTCGGCTCACTGACATCACGGTATGTCATTTACTGAATAATCTGGATTAGAACAAAATGTTTTGTCCAACGCTGACGTCAGAATCCCAGTTGAAGGCGTTCACAGGAGAAATCCATGCACAGGGGAAATAGTTTGTGTTGTGACCTCTCGGGTCAACGCTGATCGCTACCTGCTATAGTGTACAAAACATCTTGGCAATCTTCTTGTTTAACAAACGCGGGAGGTAGTTGACCTCCGATGACCTGCTGGTCCACAGCTGGGGGTCAGACGATAACATGGCAGTCAGCGTACGGGTACATACATAAGGGGAAGTGAGGGGGACTAACCAAGTTTACATATCACTGTGGCGGCGTCAAGAGTATCAGTCCATTTCCCCTCATTCCTTCTTTCGGAAAGTTGCCTTTAACACTGTTTCAGCAGTGAGTGGTTTCCCCACTTTGTCATGGACTGACGTGACCTGCAACTGTCAGCGAGGTCCCAACACGAGACAACTGCTTGGAGTTCGACTGGGTGGAGGGCCGGAGGAGTGATAATTATAACACCTTGAAAGATAACACAAGGAAGAAAACCTCTGCTCTCTCAAATTTTTTCTCAGTGATTTTCCCCGCATATTGCACCTCCTTATCACACATGAACTTCTGGACCATCTTTGCTGAATAGGAATGGACGACATTGTTGCCCGTGAATTATCATTATCTGAGGTCGGAAGGGAAGAAGTAACAGAAAGTCCTGGGGTGGGGTAAGACAAAGTCAATCTTTCTTCTAAAATAAGCTTGGCTGTCGTCAGCTTGTCAGGTCATAAAAACACAAAACATACTGAAGACGGCTCCTCCCTCTCTCCATCGGCCTGACGAAAAATAAAAGTTGTCCATGAAAGGATTCGATCTTGGCGGACTGACGCAGGTGCTGCTACCGGAGCGTCTGTGGTGCTGCAGGTAATTGTCAAGTTTATCGAAACCATAAATACAGGTCTGCAAAGTCTGTATTGTTGTAATGTTGGTACCGGCCTAAAGATTTATACACAGGGGATGCATCTCGGATTTTGCTAGTTTTTGTTTCCAAATTCTACTTGATAAAATAAATGAGAAGCACAACTTCGAAGGAAGAATGCTTAATTGACATAAGAGTGTCTCCTACATTCTAAGACTTGGGACTTTTGTACACACAACCGCTGATCAAACAAAACAGTACAATGAGGTGCTGAGGTGAGATGCTAGCAAATAAGTCTTTTAAAGAGATGAGTTTGAAACTGCTTCTTGAATCCCCCAAAAGAGGCAGCCTAGTATAGGGGGTAGAGGACCTGCGATAGGTGAAGGTGTGCTGGCTTGCAGACAGAATGTGACAGGTAAAAGACCACATTGAAGCAAATTTTAAAAAAAAACAAAAAAAAAAAACAGTTTTCATCCTTTTAAAAAAGTTCTATTCTTCGCTAAAACTTCTACTGTGCGTTGTTTTATCTCATTTTTATCCCACTTGGGCTCAGTTTTAGTGGGATATGACTTACGTGGTATCGAGTTTTGCACGCGATTTAGCGCAACTCTCGATGATGAACTTAATTCTCTACTACTTCCCCTCCCCCACACCCACCTTTCTCCCCCACGGATATATCGGCATTGATTGGCAGCATGTTTCACCTGAGAGTTCATGTCACAGAGCGCACTAAAGGCTGCCTGTGGCAGGTTGTCCGGCTTTTCACCTCCCCACCTTGTACGCGCCTGACACGCACGTGGCAATTCTCACCTTGATGACGTCAGCGGACAGTTTCAGAGGTAACGGACCCCCAGCCACCGTCTCCATCCGCCAACAGCCAGCACCCAAAAACTAATCATCCTCCTCATAACCACTGTGTGACATCCACTCCGTCTTGACATACCGCACCCAGGATACTTACCCGATTAATTGTGGTCCTTGTAGTGTGAGCGGTCACGTGACGACTCCAGTCGATAGCCACACTACACTCTTACACACATGCCTCGGGAGGGTAGGCGAGTCTTGCAAGGCACTGGGGGGTCTCAACGCACCTGTAGTGTTATTCTGACCTCACGACTCACACCCAGCGACACCTGATGAACGGCCAGGTATGAGAGAGCGAGCGCGCACTCTTTGCATGCTTCGTAACCATGGCAACCTTGCGTCTTGCTTTAACCGGGGACGTTTACCTCGAGTACCGCTGGACCCAGTGAGACCGTTGTTGACGTCTGGTCACCGTCGTCTGTTATCGCCGCACACAAAAACATTGGAGTGGGGCGAGAGAGGGAGAGTTAGGATGGGGTGCCTGTGTTATCATGACCTACATGGCAGCAAGTTAACAGACCAGCATAAACTGCAGCGACATTTTTGTGTACTGTTTATTGATTTCCCTCTTATCTTGTTTGTTTTACAGGTCACGGTAAGTGCGCAATGACCTCGCCCTGTCTTACTCCCCTTGCATGCTGGATCCGGTGGGAGGAGAACACACTGGAAGCTTGTGATGCTGTGATGTGAGATCATCTTTCTGTTGCATGATCAAATCAATGAAAACATGACAATCACGACTTCCACCTGTAAGTCAAACAACATGGCTACTCGCCGACGCACGGCAATCAATACGCTGCGCACTGGTGCAGCCAAAGAGCAATGACGTCACACACAGAAAAACCGTTAATACACGACGAGTCCCAGGTAACGACGAAACAATCCGTTGTAACAAACCCTTCCTTAACCGAGCACATGTGAACGAAGGTTTGCACAAGTTAGCAAAACATAAAACTTTGCCAAACTTATCTAGTTAAGGACCTTTAGTGAAAAGCCAACCAACCAACGACAAGAAGGGAGGAGGAAGGGGAATCGGTATTTTACGCCGAGCCAGCAACAAGACTATATCACAAGGCAGGCAGCCCTGTAAACAGGCATCACACACACAGAGAAAAAAACAGCGTACCCGAGACGGGAGTTGAACGCAGGACAGCAAATCTTCACTGTAGTGGTGACAAACGCTAACCGTTGTACCACTGGACCGCCCACCAACGACAGGATAACTTATCGACACGACGGAAGCACAAAGAGCGGGATTTTAAATTTCTCGAGGAACCTACTGGTTAAATTCATAAAGTTAAAAGCTAAGCGAATAATATATTCCCCCGACTCCCACCCCAACAACCAATTACAGCCTAACATCCCCTTTCCCCAGCTAGTAGCTTTGTCAAGTCTCGCTAACATGGCAGACTACGTTCAAAACAACTCAACAGCGAGTAATCCTCGATGAATGAGAAGAAAACATGGTTACCTGTCGCCTGTGATACAAGAGCCACGGTAGAGGTAGGTCCACGCTGGCTGCAGGTGAGTGCACGCAATAAACGTTTGACGTGTACCGCCAACTGGCCAAGTCACGTGCAGCAGGTATGACTGTCACGCGGCCCTTCAGTCCAATGCAGGCAGAGATGGGTAGACATATACATATATATATATGATGGCTGCCGACTGGCTTTGCCCTTAGCTTCTTGTCACGGACTTCTCTCCCAGCTAAGCCACTACAAGTCGACTACTCGCACGCGCGACAAACGAATAAATGATCGCAGTCTGTCGGCAGAAGAGCTCCTCCAACTCCTCCTCCCCTCCACAATGTCGAGAGTCGTAGCTGCGTAGTTCGCATGCTGAGTGGGGGAGGGGGGTTGAGTGGAGGCGGGGGGAGGGGGAGCCGCCCTACACAATCGATGTGCTTGCAAGGGAGGTAATATTTACTGTTTGCCGTAATTATCTCTCATCGTAAACAAGTTCGTAACTTGAAGAGACTGAGACAATCATTCGGGAAGAATCGATGTGTTCAGGAAGGCTGCCTCTCCTGTTACCCCCCGGAAAGAAAGAACCCGTTGTCGCTACGTCCCGCAGTTTGTCTCGTCTGCAGGCGAGGACTAGTCGTCAATACCAGGTACAACCCTCCTCCCCTTCTCCTCTCCTCCCAACTGCTGTCTTTCTTCAAGACAAGACGTCTGCACCGATGTCAGGTTCACCAAACCAGCTTCCAGTGGTAGGAATGTGCTTCCACCTAGAGGTGATGTTTGTCAATCCCCGGATATCGAGCTTCATTATCAGAAATGAACTTCATGACCATCGTTGTGGAAAAGGAATGGTTGACATTGTTGCCCCTGAATTATCATTATCTAAGGTGACTGTCGGAAGGAAAGAAGTAACACAAAGGCCAGGGGCTGGGGTGGGTTGTAAGACAAAGTCAATCTTTCTTCTAAAATAAGCTTGGCTGTCGTCAGCTTGTCAGGGTATAAAAGCACAAAACATATTGAGAGCAGACTCCCCCATGGCTGACAAACAATAAAAGTCGTACATGAAAAGATTCGATTTTAGCAGACTGACGCAGGTGCTGTTACAGGAACTTATGTAGTGCAGCGGGTAATTGCCTCCACTTAGGGTGAGTTCGACTACAAGGGGAGGAGTGCGAGGAACACCAGAACACTCAGAAAAAACCCTGACGGCCAGCCTTGCAAACAGGTGTCACAGAGAGAGGGGCTCCGGTAGTGTAGTGGTTACAACACTCGCTTGTCACTAGTCTACAGTGAGAAACTCAGGGTTCAGATCTCGTCTCGAGACACTCTGTATCTGACACCTGTCCCCAGGGCTGGGAGTCAGGGCTTCCTCACACCCGCTACACACAGTGCGAAATCACCTCGAGGTGGAAACCAACCAAACCAACATACAGTGTTCCGAGACGGGATCCGGGTCTGTGGCTTCCCCAGTGGCGACAAGCAAATGCTTTAGCCACTAAACTACTCGGCATCCCTAGTTCCCCTAGTTTCAGAATGACCGGAATATATAGTCTGTGTCACTCGCAATTCGCCTATTTCCAGTCATGTGCTGGGGACAGGGTCAGATTCGCATGACAACCGGTATTCACCCACCCGGCAACTATGTAAGGTAAACTAAAAATAATACCCAACCTTTCTCGGTCGTTCGGGACTGAGGTGAGGAGTTAGCAACCCATCTTTGTCTATGAGGAAGGGGGATGCACATCGCCTCTGCTTCGCTCCCCCAACACACACCCCTTCTAAGACTCAAGTATGATGTACCCCACGGATATCAAATCTCCATGTTTTCGATGCACTTACCATTTGTCTACCCGCTTTCCGTCTCTGCAACTTTACTGCTCCACCAAGACCCACACCCCGCCTATTGTTGACTGTCCCACAAAAGCCCTTACCTGACCGGACAAATATAAAGTTTGGCGAAGGTAGCTATCATGGAAAAACTTTCCCACGGTTCGTCCGTAGCTACGAATGGTCTTAAAGCCACTGCACCCCTGAACATCATCCACTCGACATTCTTAGCGGACATTCGGTGCGTACTTGATCCCGAAGTAGTCTTCGTCAGCAGAATGAGGTTCGGAGAAGACAGCAGTAAATTTTCACAGCTGTCAAGTCCCTGTACCACAAGTGTGTTACGCAACACTGTGACGTGTGCAGGCGCACGCACACACACAAACACACGTGCACTACACGGGTAGCTCATGACTTCAGTCTTCACTTTTGACCCAGCAGCACTCTGTCTCATCACTCGAGGGCTGCGTGGGCGACCGACACTTCTGCGTTCTCTTGACATCGCGCGATACCCTGCACGAGCTTCACCTCTTCATACAATAGTTATGGTTTCTTACTAGAAACGTCACTTCTGTCATGGGACTGGCGATGCTGTAGTTTAACTGTTGTTTCTGCTATACTCATACTCTCCATCACAGCTAAACGGCGACACACACCCCAAAGTGTTCAGCACACCCACCCACATATACCTGGCTTGTAAAACGCTAAGAATAAAAATCAATTCACGCAACAGCTGTCAAATTCGCAAGACGCCCATTACTGATCGATAAGGTAAGGTATGCAGAATATCAGCAACAATAATCACAAAGGAGTGAAAATGATGAACACGCGCTGTCGGACTGTCAAACATGCGAACGTTGGCACGCCGGTGGGTACCGAACAAGAATTTCTAAAATGGATGATGAAAAAGAATCTAGACAAAGAATGATTATTCAGATATTCGTGTATATTATTATCACAGATAAATTTTTCTTAAGTTTTTCAAATTAAACATTTCCACAAAGAGTTATAAAGTTACACTATGAAGTACACAGAAGACATTAGCAAATTTTGACAGCTGTCAAGACACTATACCACCAGCCTATAACTCCACACCTCGCTGGCAGATGACAGAACCACGTGACCACTCAGTCTGTTCCCTCTGACAGCGAGAATTTACCGACACTAATACTCCCTCCCCTATTCACGGTCAGTCCACGCTTTTCCAGCAGCTTCTCCATGTCAGGACTTTGCCTGTTGGTTGAAAGGTTTTTCAAAGTCCACTTCAAGGTCTAGGTCATCATCGCTGTCTTGCGTTACGAACACAGAGGCGGAGAAGGAAGGGGGTCTATGTGCGGAAGGGGGGCACATCCTCTGAGAGTGGAGTTTCTGCAGCCAGGTGGGAGTAGCCTTGCTTGAGCTGCTCTTGCTGCTGCCGCCAAAGGCTTCATTGCTGGGGTCGTCGCCGAGAGTTGCTCTCTTTGTGGGCGAACCGCCGAGCACCGGAAGTCGTGTATGTTGGTTGGCTTCGTGTCCGGAATCGCTGAAGCTGAAGTCTGTAGCCACCGTCTGCGATAATGTCAGGCTGTCTTGACTCTGGAGTAGAGCACTGGGTGTCTGACACCTGCCCTCACCCGGCTTCTCTCTCTGCTTTCCCTGTGCCAGGCGAGCGATGCCGCTTGCGAGCGAAGATCCACCGTACGGACGCACAGCTTGAGCTCCACTGGGCCTTACAGCGCTCGGGCTTAACGACTCGGAACACAAGTCCGTGTTAACGCTTCTTCTTTTGAATTGTTCGGTAATCGCCAGGTCTCGAATGGCTTCGTCCCCACCATCATCACTGCCATTCTCGGTCTCAAGCCACTTTCTTTTCGCCTTCTTCTTTAGCACGGTGGCCGCACCCAGGCCATACTCGTCGTCACTACTGTCTGACAACTGAAAGCATTTCCTTGCTCGTGTTTCATGACTGATGCCTTCACTTTCTGAAACTTGTATTGGTACTCTTGCTACAGTAGGGCTGGCTCTGGTTTCTTTGGGAGAACCGAACACTTGGTCTGCTTTCCTAGCATTTGGATCTGGGTCCTGCTGTTTTCTGCTTTTCTTTACCCCATTTTTCTCAGCATCATCGATCGTGAAATCTGAATGCTGCTCTGTAGAAGACGTACTCCTGGTTCTTCCTTCACTTGCCTTAACGGAAACAGCAGAAGACGGATGAAAGCAGAACTGTTTGAGTTTTGTCAGGGTGTTCTTGGAAACTTTGTCGTCTGGCTGGGCACAGCGGTCGCTAGCTGGAACGAGTTCAGAGACTTGCTTCGGAAGAATGGGCTTTACTGCAGGGAGCCTAGATGACAGATTTTTTAACGGCTGATAAGCTGTCTCAGTATTCGTTTCATCTTGGTCACAGATGGCTTCAGACAGTCGTACCCATCGTGAAGAGGGTGGTGTGGGATTATCTGGTTCAGTCTGATTATCCGTACGCTCAGTGTCCATCTTCCTTCTTTGACCTCCTGCAACATTATCAGTTGTGTGGTTTTCAGAGCGGTGCTGCCCAAAACCATCCATCGTCTGCTCGCTCAGACTATTCCCTGGCTTGGAGGCCAGATCTTTGTTTTCACGATGCATGTTGATCTGTTGCTTCAGCTTGACAGCGAGGCGTTTGCTGGGAGCAGATCTGGGATCCCTGCTATTGTTTTTCACACATATAAGTTGTGCAGACTGGCGTATGTCTGTGGCATGTAGGCAGTTGGCAGGAACTGACAGCGAAGTAGCATCTTCAGAGTCCATCTGCATCTGGGGATGGTCATGTGAGTCCTGGTGGGAAATCCGCTTCTCTATGGTCTGACTGATGCATGACTGAGCTGATGAATCACATGCAGCAGCAGATCTGGAACACTCACTGTGCTCAATGAGGGGGAGTTTGCCACAGTCTTCAGAATCACTGCTACTTGATCCTTTTCTTTCAACAGTTTTAGGATGCATGCTAGGACGATTTGAAACAACAGGTTTGGCGAAAATTTCACTTGCACTTTCCTCGAAAAGGTCAGCAAGGCCTGAGACTTCATGGTTATCTGACACATCGTACAGCTCATCCTCAGCAGACTGCAAGCTCTTCGGTGGTGTGGTATATCCTTCAGGGCTTGTTTGTCTGCGATGCGATGCCAAGTCAGATGACTGAGATGCTCCTCCAGCCCCATCTTTGAGAACAGTGTACCTCTGAGATTCGGAACTTGGAAGCTCTTCCTGCTTAGTACTTCCTCCAGAGAGCTCACTGAGGTCTGCACCAGTTTCAGGCTGCTGTTCAATAACTACGCTTACAATTTGCGCTGCCGCCGTTTCTGCGCTACCAACACCTCTTCTGTCTGTCTTTATGCTCTCTTCGTTTGTCAACTTTGTGTCACTAACTTCTTCTGCATTTAAGTGTCTTTGTTCTGTCTCTGTCCCATAATCTCTATCAGCTCTGCCTATTGCTGATGTGTGTTGCTGCGACTGAGAGCTGATAATAATGATGTCAGCTGAAGGCAGCCTGTCTTGAGTTGGACACGGCGAATATCTTGGGTTCTGCGAGTGAGATGAGCTAGAGGCTGGTCCCCCAGCTCCCTTTTTTGATAATCCTGACACCTGCTCTCTAGCCTTCTTCATTGCTGCCATGTTTGCAAGTTCTTCTTCCAAAAAATCTTTCAGGTCAAGTCTTGTGAGGATCATTTCCGCTGCAACAAGTCCAAACGCAGTGTTTTGAGCAGATGTAGTAAACTGGTACAAAGCTGTGACTACAAATAATAGCGGCGTTGAGAATGATCAAGACATGGACACAGTTTGCATGAACACTGGGTTGAAATTATGTCAGTTAGTGACTTATTGTATTTTTTTTAAATTAAGTCCACTCTGCAAAAAAAAAATTAAAATGTTATTCCCTGATCTTCTGGTATATGCTGTTGAATAGTTTGTGATCTTTAAAGGCAGAGTCTAGCATCTCCTAACTAATGAAAGGTTTGACTTACTAATACGATCCAGAAATAACATGATTATACACGAATCATATTTTAATAATGGAACAACAATTAGTTGTACTAAAACGTGCTTTTGTCACTTTATACCAGGCTCAATGCAAGTTACTGGCTAACAGTAAACAAATAAAACAGATGAGTAAAAGTTTTGAAAAAATCTAAAAATGTCTAAAAAATAATTCCTAAAAATCTAAAGACAGTTTAAGATGGACAGTGTTATTCCACACAACACCAGTTGGTGTGTATCACTTAACATCAAAGGCTCACCTTGCAAAACATACTCTTCTTCAGCATCCTCTGGAAATGCTGTGTGGAGGGCATTGACACCTCCCAATAACGCCGCACTCTGACATAAAAAAACAACTTTTAAGTCATATTCAATTACATAAATGAACATGCATTAAGGAACATAATACAAACTCGGCCAGGTGTCTACAGGTAGTTGTTCATTGTGATCCTTACTCCGTCAATTAATTAAGCCATTCTCATGTACTAACAGTCATGAATTAGTGAGGGATGGTGTTCTAGGTATAGAAACGCTGCTTTTTTTCCTTGCACGTGGAATCCGTTTAAAAGTTGTTGTTTCAAAAGACACATTCAGAAGGATACTTTGTAAGCAATGCCCTGCAAATGGAGTAAATTAGGTAATCTTGAGACTAAAAGAGGTGTAACAGGCATAAATGAAATATAGTAAAAAAGAATCTACCTGCATAGAAGATTCCATAATCGTTACAGCAACAACTGCATCCTGTACTAGTACTTCATCCCGGAACATCAGACGAGCATGGGCTGAATAACAACAATAATACAAAGATGATCATGAAAGAATATCCCTCACAAGAATTTTAATAAGCATGCTCTATATGCCTAAAATGCAAGAAGCTAGCAAAGGGAGATGCTCTAGGCATGTAGAGAACGTGGAGTGAGATACAATGCACGTGTATTATTTCTCGTAGTCAGAAATAAGTAGTTAATGATGAGTGCCTCCTCACCCTGTGCCAGACGTATCATGCTTTGCAACAGTCTCATTGTAGTCCTTGCAGCATTACGATAGTCTGCAGCTCTCTGGGCGCGATAGTAGGCCTGAAGGACTAGGCCAGCGCTCTCTGTCATGCGTGGAGTGATCGTCTTAATAAGGGCCATGTAAGCCTGCATCCTCTCTAAGCTCCACAGAGACTTGATGTCGATGTCACCTACACACAAATGACAGATATGATCCCACAGTCTAAGAGGTCAGCTTTATGATGGAAGATGTGAAGACGGCATTCAAGACAGATGGAAAAAACTGTATCCAATCTGTTTTATGGACTGAGTGACATTCATACAACAGAATGAAACTATATTTACTGGAAGTGTATAACTGATTTTCTTAGTCCTGTGCTTACCCATGGGATCCTTGTCCTCTAAAATGTAACTGGATACCACGGTGTCCCACTCAGGATTCTGACAGTCCAGCAGCACCAAAACGAGATCAAACCTGCTGAGAAGTGGACTGGCCAGGGCAATGTTCACGCTCAGTGACTGCAGACCGATATGTAACAATAAAATAGTAATAAACAACCTAGCTGAGGAAGACCTAGCAGGAATATTGTTCAAATATTGCAATAAGCTATAACAACTTTGACAACAGACAAATCTGCTAAACAGACTTTAGGGATTTCTATTTTCGCCTTGTTACTGATGGATTCTGCATCATGGCTGGTATCAATGGAACAAGAAAATAATGAGCTTAAATAATAAAGAACAAATCTAACTTTAACTAACCTCATCTGGGTCATATTTTCCCTTTGGGTTAGTGGCTGCTAGAATGGAAGTTCTTGTGCTGAGTTTGCAAACCAGACCAGCCTGAAAGAAATATGAAATTAAAAAAGGTTTTGAGGAAGGGAAAAAACCTTGAGATGGAATAATATCATGAACTGAACTGATTGATCTTCAGCCACCATCCTTTATCAAAGTTTTTCAACACAATAACCACATGAATGCATATGTGCACAGCATACCACATTAGGTACTGGCAGTCATGCCGTGTGTACTACATTCCCATTGTGTAAATCTTGCACCCCAAAACAGGAGAAATATTTGCTGATGAAGGCTGCAATATTTTTACCTTGGCAACACTGATAGTCTGCTGCTCCATAGCCTCGTGGATGCTGGCTTTGTCCTGCTGTCGGATGCTGCTGAACTCATCGATGCAGCAGATACCCCCATCAGCCAGCACCAGAGCACCTGCTTCCAGCTGCCACTCTCCAGAGTCCTTGTGATGGTAACAAAGGAAAATGGAAAAGGAGGGCTAAACTCTTGCATTTACATGTGCATATATATAAAAATAAGCATGTACATTAAATATTGCTGTATATCGTCTCTCAAGTTAATCTTTTACCTTGACTGCTGTTACTGTCAGTCCAGCACTGGTACTGCCAATACCTGTTGTCAGCACGGAGCGGGGAGTGATTTTAGATGCGTACTTTAGAAACTGAGACTTCCCTGTTCCTGTACACAGTATGTTTGTCAAAAGTTTTTAACACCACATTGTAAATTTAGCAGGCATAGTAACCTGACTTATAACTATGAAAGTATGTGAAACTTCATAAGGTTATTGTCTCTCAGCTGGTCAAAATAACCATGTACACTTCAAAGCCCTGTATCAAGTAAAATTATTAAAGCATGAAATACATGACCACTTCAACACTGCTGAGACCACGTAGGCAATTCTTTGACCCTTTTGTTCACTTCTTTATTGAGAGTTTTAACTCTGCCTTTCCTGAATACTAATTGGCAAAACAGGTTTCACCTATTTGACTTTTGTGTGCATAATTTTTATTGCTGTTCATGTACTTGAGAAACAACATACCTGGGTCACCAACCAGGAGCAGATGAAGCTCGCCACGAACACAAGATCCATCATCATCTACCCTCTGCCACACCCACACACACAAAATAAAGACTGATGAACCAGACTATATATTTATATCTTCTCCAAAAGGCTACAATAACATGAAGCCATAAAAAATTCTCTCTAAGCTCTGGTTCACTTCGTGCAATCAATATCACATTTAAAATATGAAAAAAATATAAATTGTATATGCAAATTGAGTGGAGGTATATCAGCATTTCTTGTCTCCTTTACACAGACACCATAAAATTTCAGGCTGCTTCTACATGCACTTTTAAGCAAGGAAAGAACAATACAAAATTTCTTTCAATCCAACACAGTTCTGTTTAACAGTAAAACCTAGAAAAACTATACATCACTGTGTCTTTATTTGATATGAAATACATGATGCCCAAAAAACCCCCAAAACAACTAAATTGCAAACACACCTGAACTCCTCCGGCTAGAACAAGAGCAACTGCCATCTTGACGACATATAGTCCATACACCTGGGGGCATAAACTTGCCAATATTTGGTTGCGTGCAGTCAATGGACAGCTCTGATGTTTCTTCCAAAATTCCAGTATTTCTTCTTTCTGCAAAAGCACACAAACAAATCAACGTTACATGAAACCATTTAAATTCAAAACTTTATCATTTCAAATCCTACATTCTATAGACATGCAGGGTCTTTATGCTGTTTGTTTAGCATTTAGCAAAATAAAAAAGCAACATGTTTTTATTACTTTACTTTCAATTGTTTTCACTAATTATGAAGACTGATCACTTCCCTGGATTCACTCAAAATTAATATGTGGTCTCCACTTCGTTTTTGCCTCATGAATGACTACATAATTAGTTGAAATAGCTGTCACTAGTATTTTGATCATCTAGCCATCTACAGCTTCCTGAAGTCTCCTCATAAATCTGTTTGACTTAAGTCTTAGAAATGCTTAGAATCTCTTCAACTGATCCCTTTTCTTCTAATAAGCACATTCTCTGTATCCTATTGAATAATTTAATTTCGCACTTAATCATTATAAGCTCTTGTATAACGCTGGTAACAAAGCCAGAATTCTTTTTTTTACCAGTTCCTGAGTGATCATGACACGACTCCGCTGCTCGTTAGTGACCAAAACATGGTTAGCTCGCAGTACTGTCTCAATGTCACACTTTGTCTCCTCTGCTAAAGGTCTCCACCGCTGGCACACTTTACCACTGTATTGCCAAAAAAAAAACCAAACAAACAAACAAACAAACAAACAAAAAACTAGTAAACTCACATTATACCTTTTAATAACATGTAAAAAATAACCATAATAAACATAGTATTTTCTACAGATTTATTCAAAAATCTGAAACAGATAACTGTAGGTTATCATGAGTTAAAATACTTTTTAAATGTGTTTAGGATGCATGTGCCTAATAGGTCATAGAAAATATGTTTTCAATTTCAACTTCAATTAAAATGCAGCTACATTTATAGAAGCGAACAATCTAAATAATTAGTGCAAACTCTCATGAGGCAAATAAGCCTTGTCACAAACCACAAAATAAAACATGTTAAGTGATACTTCAGGAGGGTAAAAATTCTCTGTTTTTTTTAAAGATTTCTTAAAGCAAATGAGCAGACAGTTTAGCGCTGAAAAAAGGACCAAAAGACCATTTTGATTAATAAATGAATATATTTTGAGCAGCAAAAATAAAGAAAAATTAATTACACATTTTAAAGGAAAATGCCTTTCAGAAAATAATGAACAGGAGATTCACCAAATAGTGATATCATCTCCAGCCTTGCAGCAGTCCACTAGGTCATCCTCCAGAATGACCCACATTGACCGAGGAATGCTACCCACTGACAATCTCTGAACTTGCTCTTGAATCTTAATTTCTTGATAATTGCGACAACTCACGGGACCTGCACCTGTCATTTTACACAAAGTGAACTTAGAATAAAATACATCAGGCACAGCAGCACAAATCTGACATTTTGCTCTGTAAGCATTTGAAGGTGAAAAAGCTAACTTATTAGCCTGTTCTAATAAACAGTTAAGCAAACACAGCTGTTATTAGCTAGCAAAATATTAATACAAGCAGAAAACTGTTACACAGTAATAATAAACAATAAATAGCACCTTTTTCATTCAGTGACTGAAAGCTCGTTGAATTGCAGACTTCATTGGAGCATTTAGAAGGCTTGGCAATTGTGTAAAACTGCTCTAGTTCTGCCTGATGATTTAAATTTTTAATAAATATTAAGATAACACATTTACAGATTGAGATTATACATAAAAATGTAAAGTCTAGATTGAGAAACAAATAAACATGATTTGGAAGAAATGAAACTGATTCACACTAAACATGTCGGGGAAACAGGTTCCCAAGTTGTGTTTTTTAAACAGAATGATATCAAGTCTACTTTATACACACACACACCTTGTATTATTCTGTATAATAGTGGTTCTCAAAACTATTTCGGACCACTTTACTAAAGTAAACAAAAATGGCGGACCATCAAGGCGTAAAAACACTCTGTACCGTGAATTTCAAATTTAAATTATTCCATTATAATTCAAAGCTAAATTAGCTTCTTGTGACAGTAATATAGTAATCTAAAATTACAGATTTAGCAAAGTACACATAACAATTAAAAATAAAGAAGTGCACTGTGCTACTAAGGGTAATGGATAACATAAAGACTTAATAAGCAAGCGTTTTATGCAAACAAACAGTTGGACATCGATAAAATTAAAACTTGTGTGAAATCAGTACTGGACTAATTAGTGCATCTGGCAATTTCAACATCACTTTGCTGACATATGATGACTGTCAGTCACGGACCACCTGACTAATGTGTACGGCCCACAAGTGGTAAGCGGACCACATTTTGAGAACCACTGTTGTATAATACTGCAAAATTTATATATTTGTCATCTTTCCACACCTATTAAAATAAATATTTTTTTACTGGTAAAATCAGCTATTCAAATATTTTACATCACTTTTTGCCATACCTGCACAGTAAGGACATTTCTGCATTTGGTGCATAGATAATCTTTTTTATATTCCAACATCTTCACAACTGTTGTTCGAATGACTGTGCCTAGTGAAAAAAACGTTTTTTTAATTACACTCACAGGTAGGAGGAAAAAATCCTTTTGCAGTCCCCTAGGAATCAAGCATTGCTTTCTAAAACCAATCTTCAAAATTACCATTGCTACAATTCTACAAACAATCCTGCTTGTTTACAACTTGTGTATTAAATCCCTGAAAGCCATAAAAATGTGCTTGATAAATCTTCACTCAAGTGCACTCTCTGATCCAAAGATGCCTTTCCAAAACACATGGTAACATTACTGGTTAGTGTTACAGTTGCTATGGCTATTGATATATATTACATCTATTGACAACTTTCATCCATGAAAATTACTGCTGTCACTTGTCTCATGTGAAGGCTGATTGTTCACTGGTCATCATTTTCGCCTACTGACATTTTTGAAGTCTTTATTTCTAGTATTTTTATGGCTAAAGTGATGATTGAGAATTCACTAACCCACTATGCCACAAGAAAAAACTTTCAAATACGATTATGCATGAGAAAAACAAGAATACCCCAAACTAGAGCAAGTAGGACACAGATGATTATATGTACTAACCAGTCACAGATAAGAAGCTGTTGACATCAGCAGTTCGTGGCAATGTGGTTCGTGTTAGCTCAGGACACACAGGAAGTGCCATGATTCTAGCATGAACATTGTGCTTAACAGTCTGAAATTTAAGTGAAAGTGATGTGTATATAATGCATAGATGGTAAACAAGGAATGTTCAAGTCAAAGTTATGAATCACTTAGCATTACAGTGTTGAAACTTTTCTCCCTATTTTTTTTTTTTTGGGGGGGGGGGAGGTAGAGTGGGTGAGGGGAATGAAAGACTTACCAGTTGATACTTTTCACTGCATTGTCCCTTTAGCATCTGATCCTGTGCAGACACTATAGCTTGATCAAATAGTTCAAGCATGTGAGACGGCTTTCCCAGCAAGATATTGCAGAATTCCATGTTACTTTCAAACAAGGTAAGCGCACTGTTCAAGAAATGGTACATTAAACTATAACTTGTTAATGTAAACATTTCTAATTCCATTATTAACATGCTGTCAGAACTAAAAATGTCTTAAATTTTGTTCTTCTCTAATAATGCTAATGACATTTTAATTAATTTAAGAAAAAGTTTCTTCCAACTTCTATAAGTTTTCAAAAGATGGAAGAACGAAATAATAGTGAGTTCATATCTGCTCACTCAAAATAATATCTTACTCAACAGTGATGGAATAATGATCATTGTCATCATCCCTCTGCAATATTTCCTCTAGCCCATGTTCGTGGTGGCTAAGGAGGTAAGTTTTCAAACGTTCTGAAATTAAGAAAAATTGGATTATAACTTCTCTTGCTTTATTGATGTTTGTCTTTTTTTACTCCTGTTTTCAGTATAAATTAAAACATTAACAGGTTCAGATCATACAGCTTGTGAGCTGAGTATAGTAGTAATAGTTATTAACTAATTAAAGGGTGATTATACGGTCCTTGGGCGTAATAGTCTTCTCCGTAAGTTCGTGGTCATTAGAAGTGTCTAACCCTGACTCAGTATTGTACTTCAGTAGGTACATTTGTTTCACGAAAGTTTGGCATCACAGGCGTGTACCACTCTACGTGCGCGTCTCACACGGCTGCTCTAGTAAAGCGACTGTCTTTTCACCAAGGCCCGCTCTGTTTTTAACGACATCAAATGAAGAATACAAATGCATTTTATCGCAAGATTACCTTTAATATCATTATCTTTTTTTGATGAAAGCTTTGCGGGTGAAGCCATGCCAACATGTACTAATTCATAATTTACTTTACTTTCTAACAAAACTCGCGCTTCCCGCACACCGTCCTTCACCTTCGCTGTTACGTCATCGTCTCGCGAGAATTTTAAAATGGCGACTACGTGGCAGACGCTAAGTTGGGAAAGTTTGTATGTGCTGCGGCGAGGCGGTGTATCTTTTTGATTAATGCACTTTTCTTGGTATAGGCTAAATTATTCAAAATGAGGACGGTGTTTATGGTGGCTGAGAAGCCTTCTCTGGCCCAGTCGCTGGCGAAAATTCTTTCAAATGGGCAAATGACTTCTCGAAAAGGAATGAACGGTGCATGCTCTGTACACGAATACACCGGCCGTTTCAACAGCGAAGGCGTTCGATTCAAAATGACATCAGTCTGTGGGCACGTTATGGGAGTGGATTTCCTTGGAAAATACAACAACTGGGACAAAGTTGATCCTGTGAGTCACAGATTTTTGTAATTAAAATGTCTCTATCCTGGTGAGATGAGGTCTTCAACGTGTGCACATGAACTAATGAAGACTCTTAACGACTAA